>NW_017731774.1:1447393-1453972 GCF_001890085.2 Hipposideros armiger | reverse complement strand
CTTACTTATGCTTATTTCAGAAAATTCTGTGCCATGCAATAAGGCAAGAAAAGGAAATGAGAGGCAATTGGAGAAAGAGAGAGCAACCCTCCTGCATACCTATAACACCCGATGGAGTTAATTGAAAAACTCCTACAATTGATGCAATCAGTGGAATGGTAAAATTATAAAATAAATATCTATACCAGTGTAAAAGGGATGAAATAATTGCTCTTTAAAGGAACTGACTGCAGTGTCTTTGGCCCTTTAATTATATAATTTCTCTTTGGAGGACCAACTTGAGAAGTGGGGAGATGTGAGGAGAATTTTTGGGGAACATCAGGTGTTTTATTCAGGGAGGCCAGAGGCTGAGTAGAAAACTGGCTAGTGAGAAATTACTCATGGTGAGCATAGCCAGGAGGCCAGGAGGTGGAAATTTCAGTTGGGACAGGACTGTAGAACCAGAAGGGACAATGTCATAGTAAATGATTTTATTAAGTTTCATTTTTTGGCTTTGTTGGTATATAAAAATAAAGTTTTTAAAATAGTTTAATCTAGTATATTGCTAAGGTCTTTTTAATTGTAGCTGTTTTCTGTTGCATTTTTCTTCGCTTTTTATAGATATTCATATTCTTCCCAATTCTTAGTGTTTAATTTTTCTTTTATTACTATACTAGTCTGTACTATACTTGGTGTTCAGTATAGTTATTGAATAGAAGCAATGATTGTGAGCATTCTTATCGTGATGACTTTAATAGGAAAGCTTTATTTTTTCCATTTTTAGCTCTCATTCTTAGAGTTGTGTACAGTGCATATATGCAGGTGAATGCATGTATGTGTTTTAGATACTATTTATCAGTTAAGGCAGTTTTCTGCTATTTCTGACTTGCTAAGTTTTTTTTCTCTTCCATAACTGGGCATCAAACGTTCACATATTATTTTTCTGAATTTATTAAGATGATCGTTTGGTTTTTCTTAATTTCTTAAAAGTTAAAAAAATGTTTTGTGTTTGTGGTTTTGTCTTTATCTTATAATCTATCTTTTCTAATATTGGTTATCATAGCCCTGGTATATCTGTTTCTGTTCTCTTACTTTCATGTCTTGTGCCTTAGGGATGTCTTTGGATTTTTAAAAAATTAATTTGTGGCCAGTAGCGGACTCAGGTTGAGGTGTTGTTCCCACAGCCGAGGGCGCCCTCTGAGGCTGGGAACCGAGGCGTGGTCCAGCCCCCCGAGCGCACCTACCTTTGTTGGCTCAGGAGTTGGGCCACAGCACTGTCCCTTGCTCCCAGCCCTGCCTCCATCTGCAGAACGAAGCTCAGTAGAACTTTGTTGTTTTGCCTTTTGCTCTAGGGGGGAGAGAAGCAGACAATGAGGGGAAAATAACGAATGTCAAAGGAAAAGTGATTCTGTCAATGCTGGTTATCTCAGCTGTAATTGTTGTGTTTTGGGAATATATCTACAATCCAGACGCCCTTTTCTGTGGATGTATCACTCAAAAAACAGAACTTGGTGATAATGGCCGTCAGAAGGACTGGTGGTTTCCGAGCCGGTTTAAGAACGGGACCCACATTACCAAGGGGAAGAAGACTTAGACAAAAAGAAGGAACAAAGAAAATGAAGAAGAGCTTCAGCTATGGGACTGGTTTCCTCCACAGAAATGCCCAGAGGTTGACAGTGACCGAATGGAAGGTGCCAGTTGTGTGGGAAGGCACTTACAACAGAACCATCTTAGAAAATTCCTATGGCAAACAAAATTGCTGTGGATTAGATGGTTTCTGCTATTGGAAGATACATTGAGCATTACTTGGAGGAGTTCTTAACATCTGCTAACAAGCACTTCATGGTTGACCACAAAGCCCTATTTGACATCATGGTGGATGAGGTCTCCAGGTTGCCTTCGACAGAGCTGGGTCCTCTGCGTTCCTTCAGAGTGTTTGAGGTCCAGCCTGAGAAGAGGGGGCAGGACATCAGCATGACACGTATGAAGACCACTGGGGAGCACATCGTGACCCACATCCAGCACGAGATTGACTTCCTCTTCTGCCTGGACGTGGACCAGCTCTTCCAGGAAATCTTTGGGGTGGAGATGCTGGGCCAGTCAGTGGCTCAGCTACAGGCCTGGTGGTGCACGGCAGACCCTGACAAGTTCACCTATGAGAGGCAGAAAGAGTCCGCAGCACACATTCTGTTTGGCCAGGGGGATTTTTATTACCACGTGGAAGTTTTGGGAGGAATTTTCTTTAAGGTCATAAACAGCACCCAAGAGTGCTTCAAGGGAGTCCTCCAGGACCAGAAAAATGACACAGGAGCACAGTGGCATGAAGAAAGCCACCGAAACAAGTGTTTCCTTCTCAACAAACTCACTAAAATCTTATTCCCAAGAATATTGCTGGGGTTATCATATAGGACTGCTTTCAGATATTAAGACTGTCAAGATATCTTGGCAGACAAAAGAAAATAATTTGGTTAGAAATAATATTATTCTGATTACTTCCTCAGAAAAGTAACACTTGATTAAAAAAAAANGTCGTCCTGGTGGGTCTTGTTGCATGGAGGTGTTGGACCATGTGTTAGAGGAACAGTTGAGATTTTAATCTTGTTTTTGGTGGCATTTTTGGCATGTTTACCCCGTCAGGTGAGTTTAATTACGTGCCAGATAGAGCCAGCAAGCAGATCTCATTTTGGAATCGTGTGTATCTTTCTAGGGCTCTTTGTGGCAGCCTGACCTGAGTGTCCATATATCATTTTTGTTTAATTCTTGCAGTTAGTGCGTGGCACTACTTGTCGGGTGTGCTCCGTCTTTCCCCCCCAGGTCTGAGATCCACTGACTGGGTGGCTGTTATGTTCCTGCAAAGTGTGTTGGTTTCCTGCCAGTCTGGAAAGCTTGGAATCCCATGCTGGAAGAGAACCAAGTAATTAAAGCTGAAGCTGAGTGAGGGCAGGTGGATTAAAGAGGGTGCAGAGGGACCAGGGAGAGTAAGTGAGCCAGCACCCACAGAGGTGGGAGAGGCAGGATATGTGATCTCCCCGGGGTGAAGCCATCAGCCCTATGGCGAAACCCGTCAGTCCTTGTGAAGCAGTGGTGTTTGGATTCCCCCTGGTGTCTCTTCTCTTTCCCTTCTTCTAGGAGTTAGCTGCCTGCAGAATCCTTTGAGGAGAAATAACCTGTGGGCAGGCTTAGTTCACTGCTTTTAGCAGACTCACCTTTGACTTCCAGTCTGAATACCTACTGGACATTTCCTGACCAGTGTTCCCTCCCACTCCACGCCTCTGCTTGTAGAAGATTCTTTCAAGTTGAGGCCCCTTGTTCTGAGATGGAAGATTTAGCATGTGTCTATCTCTCTGAGGGAGGCAGGGAAGTGCAGTGGTCAGGGCCCAGATTGCTTAGGCTTGCTTTGTCTCTGCTGCCATTTGGCTGTGTAACTCCAGTAGGTGAGAGACCCTCTCTGTGCCTCAGTTTCTTTACCTTTAGAAAAGGGTAATAATAATACCTACATCAGAGGGTTAGGCAAATCTTAGCAATTATTATCTTCTCTACCTTCCCCTCTCTCCTTCATAGAGGGACCATGCAATGAAGGCAGGGGTTTTTGTATTTTTCCCCCCATTTCTATACTCCTGGCACAGTGCCTGGTACTTAGTAGATGCTCAGTGTATCTGTTGGAGGAGTAAATTCAGGGAAGACTGTGAATTCCCTTTGCTAGGGCCTTTTGTATTCAGAGTGTCTTTGGAATAGAGAAGGGATCCAGGAGGAAAGGCATGGAACTGGAAATGTCAGGAAACTGCGCAAACTAATGACTCCTCCATCTTTCTATGTGTTCTCCGCTTTCTGCGTTTTTTTTTTAAGCTGGCTGTTCTCCCACACTGCCCCATGTGGAACCTGAGACTTCTTAGAGGGGTGCCCAAGGGCATTGGTGACTAACTTGGGATGCTGCATTAGAACTGGGAAGGAGCAACCTCTTAGTGCTATTCACCTGCCAGGCACATCTTTAAAGTGCTTTATGTACGTAAGGCTCATTTAAGCCTTAGCACAGCTCTGTGAGGTGGGGTCTTCTTAGCCCCATTTTACAGGTAGGAAACAGAGGCGCTGAGAGGTTAGGTGACTTGCCCAAGGCGATAACAGTATTATAACTACTTATCAAATGTCTTTTTTCTGTGTGTGCCAGGCACTTGTGCTTGGCANGGCATGTTTCCTCCAAAGAGGATTTACTTTTGTTCTTTCTAGTAGCCAGGGGCACCACTGATCTGAGACCATTTTAGACCCCATTGAGGGTCTTGGCTTAGAGAGGATCCCAGCTGTGGCTTCTCCCAAGTCCAGGAGAAACCTGGCCCAAGGCTCAGGATCCCAGTAGCGTGCTGTTGTTGATGTCTGCTCTCAAGATAACCAACCCTGATGCTCCCAGCTGCCGACTGCCTAACACCACAAGGTCACATGTGTGTGGGGTATTGCTTGGAAACCTCTGTGATTTCTTGTGAGATTTTTTTTTATTTAAATTAAATTAAATTAAATTTAGTTTAATTGCTACAGCAGTAAAATTCCTCACCACCACGCCTCATTTTCCATAATACTAGAGGTGAAAGGGCTTGAGAATATCTTTTCCCCACCTTCACATTTAATGATAATTCAGCAGTATAGCAAACTAAGGATTCCAAGATGTTTTTCTTTGCATTTTGAAAATATCACTCCTTTGTCTTCTTACATCTAGTGTTGTACTGAATACTCTGATGTAAATTTAATATTGGGTTGTTGGAAAAGTCATGACACATTTTTGCAACGAAAAACATAGGAAAAATACATCAAGACTTTTCCGATAACCTAATATTTGGGGTTTTCTGCTTTTTCTCTCTAGAAGCCTTCAGATTTTTTTCTTTGATTTAACTATATTATGTCTACATGTGGCTTTTTCTTAGTCAAAGTTTTTGGCTCTCTGTGAGTTCTTTCAGTCTGAAGTGTTAGATCTTTCTTTAATTGTGGCAAATTCCTGGTTCTTATTTCTTTAAATATTTTCTCTTCTCTTTTTATTCCTTTTTTTGCTCTCTGGAACTGCTGTGAGATGGAGGTTGACACGTCTATTTTACCACATTTTTATCTATTTTTAAAATCCAGTCCTGTTGCTTTCAGTGAGAGTTGCCTTGATTCTAGCTCACCAATTCATTCTTCCATCTCATTCTGCTGTTTTATCAATCCTTTNTAAGACTGTCAAGATATCTTGGCAGACAAAAGAAAATAATTTGGTTAGAAATAATATTATTCTGATTACTTCCTCAGAAAAGTAACACTTGATTAAAAAAAAAATATTAACAAAACACAAACCCAGCAAGTACATTACTATTTCTCCTCATAACTTTGAGCCTTGTAATACGGGAGAGTGGACCTATGGTAATCACATGTGAATTCCCAGTGATTTCATATCTGTTCTGGGTTTAGGGGAAATACCATCAGCTGAACACAGGCAAAGAAAAAGCCAGAAACATTCTACATGTGCCAGACAATGATAGAATGTCTGTAGAACACTCCATAGAAAAGGGTTCTAAGGGATGTGCTTGGCAACAAGACACTATTGTGGGGAGCTCTCCTTGATTTCAGCATGTTCCTGTCTTTGCTGAACCTAAAGCAACACAGAGTTGCTCCGCAGCAGGACTCTAAGGACACAGCTTAAATTGGAAATCAATCCTCAAATGGTTTCAATAGCAGATTGCTTCAGGCTATTTGTAGTCCGTGTTCTTTTCTCTTAGGGAGTTGTTTGACTTCTGTGCCAAAGATTGGTCAAGATTCTCAAGGGATATCATGGTAGTGAATGTTTTCAGTCACAGGGAATCTGAATGAGATGGTGGGTGCTCAGGAAACAGCAAAGAGAGGAGGCAGTGCCACCTCAGATGAACACAGCACATGGGGTTGGCGCTTAAATACAACATGGATCCAGGCACTGAATGGGAGGGGTCAATGTAGATGGTCTCCAGCCTCCTCCATCCCACGTCAACCAGAGCAGAGGGGACTTGAATGGAAGATGCTTCTTGTTTTGCCCAAGTCACATTCAATTTGCCAGATTCTGCAACTTGTGTCTCCATCTCCTCGGCCAGAGGAAGTGGATGGTGTCAGAGAAAAGAAAGGCCTACAGTGGATTGAAGGGGCTTGCAAGGAGTTACAGTCCCCAGACCTGGGCTTCATGACAACAGTTATCAGCAAGTCCCGCTGCCCCCTGCTCTAACCCTCAGGGCCCTTCAACCTATCATTTCCCACTTGGAGGGCTGACATCAGCAAAGAGTGGATTGGAGGAAAAGCCCTTCCATTGAGGAACCTCTCATTTTTTCCTGCACTGTCTGTGCTACTGAGGTGCAACATCCAGGCACCTTTAATAAAATGGTTAATTGATTTTATATAAAAAGCAGAGGGGATGGCAATGGGAGACCCAGTCCTCATGACTGAACAGCTTAACATTCAATTCCCCTCTCTAAAAGAGGTTATGAAATCCTACATGTTATCTAACATTAAGCAATTTAGTGTAAAGGAAGTTAGGAGGCAACATTTCTATATGAGATGCAGGTATATTTATATTTTACTCGTGTTCCAGTTTAGGTCATTTGTTGCATTTTTTTTTTT
>NW_017731774.1:1445319-1446198 GCF_001890085.2 Hipposideros armiger | reverse complement strand
GATGTTTACTTTTGAGGGAATCTTAATTTATTAAAAAATTCATTTAAATTTAAATTCCAAGTGGACAAACTAAAGATCTCATTAATAGTTATTCTTAAACATTTAAAAAATAAAATTCCTGGTTTACAATTGAGAAAAAATTAATTTGCAATATGTATTGTTTCACTGCCAAGTTTAGTTCATTTATGTTTTTTTGTGATTATTGATATATTTGGATGTGTTTGTG
Source organism: Hipposideros armiger (assembly GCF_001890085.2). Lineage (NCBI taxonomy): Eukaryota > Metazoa > Chordata > Mammalia > Chiroptera > Hipposideridae > Hipposideros > Hipposideros armiger. The sequence continues at coordinate 1,445,972 of NW_017731774.1, read as the reverse complement.
CCATTGTGAACACTGGTTTCTATTTGTCCCACTTTTATTATGTTTTTTACCCCTTGTCTTACTTTTTTGGGATAGCTTGAACTTTTTATTCCTTCATTTATACACCATTTTTTTCTTTGTATAGTTTTAGAATTTACACACTATTATTTTATTGGTTTTCCTTGAAATTTTACCATGCATATTGAGCTTTAACAAATTTAAAGTTACCTATTTTGATCGCCTTCCCGAACTCAGTTGAATAATTTCAGTGATCCTCTCCTGTCTTACATGCTATTGTTCATTATTTTAGTTCTGTCCTTTAAAAAAAAAAATCTCACAAGTTAGACATCTTTATTATTTTATGGAGACAATACTGTTTTGACTTACCTCTATGCTTATAATTTTATTTATTCATCATTTCTTTTTGCATATCAGATATCTTTCTGAGATTGTTTTTCTTTTCCTAAAGCTCTTTAAAAGCTCCTTCAATGCAGGTGTTTTGATGGTAACCTATGTTTTTGTATACCTGTAAAGGTATTTCATTCTCATTCTTCAAGAATTTTTCTGGGCACGCAATTTAACATAGAAAGTTATTCTGTCTGTGTTTTGAAGATATCCTATTGTCGTCTGGCCACCACTGTTTCTGTAGAGAAACATGCTGTCATTGTGATCAC
>NW_017731774.1:1442547-1443419 GCF_001890085.2 Hipposideros armiger | reverse complement strand
TTCTCTGCTATCTGATTCTTTTCATTGGTGTGCACTTTTTATTACTTTGTGATGTTTGGCCTCTTTGCCTGTTTTCTTCCTGGGAGAGTGACCAAAGCTCAGCCATTTGCCTGTGCTCCCAGATAAGATAACTTGTTGGGGAAGGTGCCCTCAGGACTGAAGGGCATGCGCTGGGTCCCTTCACTCTCTGTCTTTCCTTGCCATCCTCCCTAGGACTTGACCTGAGTCTTTGGTGACTCCGCATGGCTGTGGGCCATGCGACTGTGGGCCATGCAGACGTGTTGACATGGGGAGCAGGAGTGGTCAGAAGCTGGCGGGCCCATCGCACTTGTTCCTGTTGGCGACTTACCCAAGTCAGGCACTGCCTTGATACCACTCCTGTCCTTCAAGTTGGTGCTTCTGCTCATGTGGCAGTAACAGTGACCTGGGTGGCTCAGTTAGAGGACTTGCCTTGAACTGCTCCTCTTTTGTGACCCCTAATCCTTTCCGGCCCTAGCCTGTCCCTGCAGTTGGGAACCCAGTCATCTCTACTCTACGCTCCAGTGTCTCCGCTGTTTCTTTTCAGTGGCATCTCTAGGAATGGAGTCCAAGGAGGGAGCCAGAAAATGTCTGATTCTCCACCTAGTCCAGAACTGGAAGCAGAGATCCAATATTCACAGATTTGTAAATAAAGAATACCATCCTTTGCAGAGAATATGACATTTCCATTTGATTAGGTCCTGTGGAATGTGTGGTCTTTATGCTTAGAACCTGGAGCACTGGATCCTCAAATGGATATAATCTTAAACAGTCTTTGGGGGAGTAATTACTGTTTTTATGTGAAGTCTGAAAAATGATTAAATAACTCTTCATCCTCTACATGGTATGATGGC
>NW_017731774.1:1440189-1441201 GCF_001890085.2 Hipposideros armiger | reverse complement strand
AGATTTGAAATAGGTTGTTAAATTTTATTTAATATGGTGATAGGATTTCTCCTCATCCCTGTTACATTCTGTAGGGTTCTGAATTATGGTTACCCCAAATAATTGTAGTTTGTTGCTTTTGCTTACAGATCAAATTTATGTCTCTTTGCAGATAACCTAACTATAAGCTTTTTGAGGGCAGAAATTGTGACTTGTTTACCAGTATATCCTTAGCATCTGTCATATAGTACAGTTGCTAAATATTTGTGGAGGTAGTAAGCATTGTAACCCCCTGTTTTAAAGATGTTCATACTGGCAGAAGAAGGTGAATCAGAAGGGTTGATGGGTTAGTTAGGAATTGTGTTCATCTGTGATCAATAGATCTACATAAAGGTGGAATCACTCACCGTTTTTCACATTTGGCTGCAATTTGAATCACCTGGGGAGCTTGGAAAAACTATTAATACCTGGGTCTCACCCCCAGAGATACTGATGTAGTTGGCCTGACTGCATGCTGGGGATTTGGAGTTGAAAGAAGTCTCCAGGTATATCAGTCTGCTTGAGTTGTTATAACATGACATCACAGGCTGGGTGACTTAAATAACAGCTCTTTATTTCTCATAATTCTGGAGGCTGGGAAGTCCAAGATGAAGGTGCTCACAAAGTAAGTTTAATTCTGATGCCTCGTCTCGTGGCTTGTTGGTGGCTACCATCTTGCTGTGGGCACAGGGAAAGTTAGCTCTCTGAGGCCTTTTCTTATAAGGATGCTAATCCTGCCATATCCACGCCCCACCTTTTTGACTGCATTTAACCATAGTTTCTTCCTTTTAGGCCCTATCTCCAAAGACAGTCACAATAGGGGTTAGGGCTTCAACATGGGAATTTTGAGGGGACAAAACTCAGCCCATAGCCCCAGGTGACTTGAATGTGCAGGCTTTATTTTTATGTCACGTAAAAGAAGTTTGGAGCTAAGCTTTTCAAGTTGGTTTGAGGTCCCACAGATTTCAGAGACCCCAGCTCCTTCTAACTTTTT
>NW_017731774.1:1336666-1439469 GCF_001890085.2 Hipposideros armiger | reverse complement strand
GGAACCCATGAACTTGAAATATATGGGTGGAGCCGTGTATGGTCATACACAGGACATGTTCAGTTTTTACTGATATTTTGTTAGCATCTGACACAGTTGATCACGCCCTCCTTTCTAAAATGTTCTCTTTTTGGATTCTGGGTTTCCTCCTACCTCTCTCTGTCTAGTTCTCTGTGTCTTGTTTGCTGTTTAATGTTAGAGTTCCTCAAGTCTGGGTCCTAGGCCCACTCCTCGCTGACTCCCCATCTTCTCCCTGTATCCTCTTTCTATCTCATCCATGCCTTTGGCCTCCATGGCTCCTTATTTACAGAGTATTTTAACCTTATATCTCCAGCTGATACCTCCTCTGGGCTCCAGATCCATTTATCTAATGGCTAATCAACATCTCTTCGACATTTTAAAGGCATCTCAAGTGCAACAGTCCTAACACTAAATTCCCTGTTCATGATCAAGTCTTGTCAATTGCACCCCTGCAACAATTCTGCCACCTCCACCCTGGTCTAGACTATTGCCAGGAACACGGAAGTTGTTTTCAAACGCCTTTATTAAGGTATAATTTACACACCATAACATTTACTCATTGCAAGTGTACAATGCAGTAATTTTTAGTTAATTTATATAGTTGTGCAACGATCGCCACAGTCCAGTTTGAGAACATTTCTATCACCAAAATAATTCTCTCTAGCTAGCTTGTAGTATATCCTGATCCCATCCTCTGTCCCAGGCAGCCCCTGATGTGCTTTTTGGCTCTATAAATTTCCCTGTTCTAGACATTTCATATAAATGAAACCATACAACATATAATCTTTTGCATCTAGCTTATTTCATTTAGCCAAATTTTTTTTTTTAAGATTTTATTGGGGAATTGGGGAAGGGGAACAGCATTGGAGAATCTGGGGAAGGGGAACAGACAAGTTGCTGTTGTTTTGTTCTTCAGTCTAGTTGTGGAGGATGTTGCTTCACTGGCCCAAGTTGGCACCATCATTGGCCCTCGTATGTGGGATCTGAACCGGGGCCCTCTGGCATCCCAAGCGAGTTCTTAACCATCGCGCCACTCGGCCGGCCCCCTAGCCGAATATTTTTGAAGTTCACCCATGTTGTAGCATGTATCAGTATTTTGCTGTTCCTGTTGTTAAATAGTATTCCATTATATGGATATGTCACATTTTGTTTATCCGTTCACTAGTTTATGGACATTTTTGTCTTTGGGAACTCACTAACTAGGTCACATTCTATTCTCTTCTTATCATCTGCCACTTTTCACAGTTCTTGTTTTCTATTTTAGTGAATATCGTATTGACTGTTTGTGCCATTCCTCCAGCCTCTCCCATCAGAGCATGGACCTTGTCTGTCCCCACTCCTCACCATGTATCCTTCGCATTTAGCACACACTGCCTGTCACAGTGTAGGTACTTAGTTAAAAAAATTATTTTAAAGAAATCAGTGAATTCTTGGGATTCAAACTTAGTTTTGGAGCCAAAGCTAACTTCTTCAAAAAGTTGGGTTTATATAGATTCTCTTTTCTTTACCCATAACATGAGTAAATATATCTGCTTTATCCACATCCAAAACCCTGTGCACATCTGACCACATTGAAAACCAGATGTGAGCCCTTGCCAAATCATATTTCCATGGCACCTCCCGAAAAAAATACAGGCTCTTGTTTTAAGTTCTGTCTTGTTGGCATTGTAGCCAATTAACTAAACTGCTGATACGATGCAATATGAGCATCAGATCCGATTTACTGTTTGCACTGAGAAAGGTGATATGTACTTTTGGAAGTTCTTGTTTTACAACCAGACAGATCTTTAGGCACAGTGATGTTGGGATGGTCTGCAAAAGAGAATTGGCCAGCCCTCTGCTTGTGCAGACGTGGGCTTCACAGCTCAGAGTGTATGAAGTACCTTGTCACAAAAGTGAGAATCACTTGGTTTTCAAAGTGTGGTCCTACCAGCAGCCGCCCGCAGCTGCCTCCCCTGGGAATTTAGAGATTCAAATTCTCTGCTTCACCCCGGACCTTCTGAATCAGAAACTCTGGCGGAGGGGCCCAGGAAGCTGTGTTCTAACAAGTTTCCAGGTGATTATGATGCAGCTCAAGTTTGAAAAGCACAGGTCTAGGCCATAGGCCTCTCACTACAAAATCATACCTACTATTCTATGCTGTCACCCCTAGGAAAAAATAAAGGACACTTTGATGCAGGGACAGTGGAGTTTAGGGCCTGACTCAGTTGGAGATTTGGGGGAAAAGCTGAACCTAGAGGCCTGCTTATGATCTGAATTGCTTCCTCTGCTTGCCACAGGCCAGCGTCCCATCTCGCTTCTCTTGATTTTGGTGGGTCCTGGGCTAGAAATGCCCTCTCATCTTTACCCGCAGGACTTGAGCGAGTAGCAGAATCTTTTCCTGTGTGAGTTGATGTGTATAGTCAAGCTTCTAGTACAAAGCGGGGACTTGAATCAGGACTCAGCCCATCTCCAGGACTCCCCAGTTAAGTGCCCTGTCTTGTGAATGGCAAGAATGAAAATGTGAGTTGTGAGCACTAAGACACATCTTGATATTTTACAGTTTATTTAAAATAATGTAAAGGTCTCATCTAAAAGCACTGGAAACTCAATAGTGCCGAATGTGAGGAGGCAATATTCTGCTCCCTGTATTAATGCTTGCTAGGTCTCAGTTCTTTTGATATTAAATCACCTAGTCCTTACAAGCAGATCGAATCTCATCATAGATCAGACCCAAGCTCTGCGCATCAAACCTGGCGTTAAAAGTTTGCTTTGACTTATGCTGGTGCTTTATCAGGGGTTCCTGGGGCAGCAGCCACTTGGGCTGGCTGGCAGTCTTTAATCTTCAGGTGCTTTATTCAGCCTGACCCTTGGGGTCCCTCTGCGCATGTGATCACCTGCATAATGCTAGTTGATGATCCGATTATGCAGGAATTCCATGCTAGGTGACTTTGTAACTTTTCTTTAAGTCTTTCTCAAAAATACTCCCAAAGTGATAGAGCCAAGAAATCCACTGACTGGGATGTTGTGATTTAGGAGCTTTCAGACCAAGATGAAGTGAGGTTCAGCTTGTACTTAAATAATATATATTGATTGTCCTATGAGCACGTGGTTGCTCAGATATTTGCTCAATGAATGACTGGGGTGTGGGTGCGTGTATGGGGGCGGGGGGGGGAGCTTGACAGACCAGAAGAAAAGCAGGGTGATGCATAACACTGGAAGGTTTTGTCCTGACGCTGGTTTTGCCCTGACTCTTATATTGCAGGGTGAGTTAGGGAAACTTTGAAATTCACATTTCTTGATTTTCTGATCTCATCCACAAAGATTCTGATCCTCTAGGTATGGGCTGGGAGTCGGGAATCCATATTTTTAGCAAGCTCCCCGATGGATTCAGAAACAGGAAGTAGGTGACCCAAACTGTAAGAAATATTCTTTTTAGAAGGCAAGGCATTTCAGTATTCTTTTAAAAAAACTATACTATGTCAATTGTCTTTTAATTTTATTTATGGATTATTTTTACTTTAGAGATGTTTTTACTTTTTATTTAGAAATATGTGTCAGTACTTTTTTAATGGTTTTGCCTCTTTTATGATGCCTTCCCCTCTCGGTGTAAAAATATTCATCCATGTTTCTCCTAATTACAACATAATGTTATATAATTAATATAAAAATAAAGTATATTGTGTATATAATTCTATATTCTATACTATTACATATTATATTATTAAAATGAATATCATTTATTTTAAAAAATTTTTTTAAGCCTTTAACATACCAGACATTAATTTTGCTATAAGGTGTGGTGAAAGAATGTGATCTATGAAATTTCTACTTTTAAATATTTGATTTTTTTTTTTTTTTTAGCTATTTTGGGGAAATGTTCCATGTACATTTAAAAAAATCACATTTTTTTCCATTGTGGTATATAACTATTTGTAAGAAATAATTTGTAAAACAAAAATTTTTTGTAAAACTTAAACTAAAACTTGAGCTTATATTGTTTTGAATCTATATATTCTTATTTGTCTTCTGCGTATCTGTTAAATGCTGGGTGATAAGAGGATTCTGAAATCTCCCAGTCTGATTGATTGTATTGTTTATTGTCTTCTTGAATTTCTATAGTTTGCTTTCTGTATTTTTGACCGTATTTTTGCATCTTCACAGTGAAAACTGTATTTTAATAAACACACGATATCTTCATGGTTTAGGGCCATAGGCTCTAGAGCTAGACTGCCTGGGTTAAAATCTAGCCCCATTGTTTCCTCTCTGTAAGTTGTTGAGCTTGTAAGTAACCTGTCTGCACTTGAAGTTTTTCATCTTTAGAAAGGGGTTATGATCACATCTACTTCCTGGGACTGCTGGGGGATGGAAATGAGCTAATATGTGTGCAGCACATAATGCGTAGAAGGTGCTCTGTAAAGATCAGCCATTCTTTTTATTAATGGTTCAGTTTATATATCTGCAAGATGTCTGAAGGCTAGCATAATAGTTCTGCTATAGACAGGTCACATTGAGTTTTTCTGATATATTGAGATTGAACTTGTTGTATTGCATGCCTGAATATGTTTAAAAAATGGATTGAGTCCTTATGTAATAGGATATATTTGTCCCACGGTTGGTGATGAGCCCATAGGGCCCTATCACAATTTGGTACCTTCTAGCGTATTGGAATCTAGACCTCTTAGTGGTTTGGGGATTCTCTGGTCACAGAACTGAGTAGCTGAGAGTTGTAAGAAGGTAGCTAGAGATGTAAAAAGGCATTGTATCTCTCCAGCCATTGCCACAAATTCAATGATTTGAGAGGATTACGGACTTTAAAACGTGGCCAGGATTGAAGTTGCCTGCAGGTGCTGCGCCTTAGAACCTGTCGTGAGGTTTTCTCTCCAGGGAGTTTGGTAATCATGAGAGAAATTCTGGAAGATTTAGCCTTCTTTTCCAAGCCAGAAACCCTAAGGGTTTTGAGTGTGAAGTGGCCACAAGGTGAGGAGGCACAAGGATCAAGGTGTTAAACAGTCCCACCTGGAGATGCATAGGCACCCTCTTTTATATGACACTGGCAGCTCCAAGGAGGTCACTTTTTGGAGAACTTAAATCTGTTGATCTCTGAAGATGAGAAGGGCTCAAACAATGATCAACAACAGATGATATTTATTTTAAAGATGTAAGGTAAACTTGGTAAAATACATCCATTTGATATCCCCCCTCACTTGACATGCTGAATATGTTTCGCTTTGCTGAATTTTCCTTGAGTTTTTTTTTTCTGTTAGCAATAGATTGGAAGTTTTAGAAACATGATGATTCTAGACCTCAAGAATGGTGATATTTTGGGTTGTGGGCAGAATGGAATTGGAAGGCAGCTGAACCTCAAGAATCAGCGTGCACAGTGCTGGGAAGACCTGTTCCTTGCAGCTGTGTGTCTGCACCAGTCAAATCCTGGTGGCGTGGGACTCTGGAGGAAGGGAGGAATCCTAAGGCAGAGAAACCCAAGCCTTGGCAAGACCGCCTGTCTCCGCCATTTTGGCATATGGCGGGGTGGTGACTGGGATTCTGGAAGAGTTAGGCAGTAAATCATTTCACCCAGTCTTAAGCTGCAGAAGAAGGTCACTGCTGTCATTGGTCAGGATAAGCAAGGCAGGGTATAAAAGCCTGAGCAGAGGTCAAGTCCAGTGGGTCCCAGCAATTTGGAGCAGGCGCTTCTCAGAAGGCGGAGTGCATGGGGGGAGGGGAGGCACATCCCACGAGGCTGAGGTCCTTGTTCCCCTTTCATGTGGGGGATGGTGGTCCTGGTAGGCAGGTGGCCTCGGTGACTCTGGCCCTAGTGTCTGAGCCTCCCAGGGAACAGAAGAAGTCCTGACACCCGCTTGGAAATAACGGCAACATGGGTACGAAAAGTGGTCTGCTCAGTCATCAAGGAGAGGACGATAACCTTCTGTTCTCAGGCCCTTTACTCCTGCATTTTAATTTTCACTTTTTAATGTAGATGAAATGATTTAGCTTTTTGTCAGGAGCAGCCTGTCTAGCAAAAGTTCCTCTTCAAAAGATTTATTGCACTGCATTTTTTCCTCTTTGTAATTCTCTTGTAATTTGGTTGTAATTTCTGCCTGTCAGCATTAATGGACCGCGTCCTCAGTGCCTGCCCCCTCTGCCACCATTTCCCTTTGTATTTCTGCCCCTGCTGAAGTTTGGCTGATGATTGTTGGTGTGCTCCTAGGCCCTGTTCATCTCCCCTCCCAAAATAAAATTGCATGTTTTCAACTTGGAGATCCTGAAGTTGAACCTTCATAAAACTATCAGGTAGTCGTGGGAGGGGGGCGGTTAAGAGGCTACCAGCGTAGACAAATGGCCGTCAGAGATGCGAGACTTGGAAAGCAGTGATGGTAGAGGTGGCTTCTTTGTGTGTTAGCATGAAAGGGAGTGAGGAGGAGCATGTACAAGTCAGTGGGAATGTGTGTGCACACGTGTGAGAGTGTGAGTGGACAGTGCATGAGTGCGTGAGGTAGAGTGGACGTGGGTACATGTGTGTCAGCATGTATGAGCGTGGGTGCGAGTGTTTTTGTGGGTGCATGTGCGCAGGTATGAGTGGACGTGTGGGTGTGAGTATGCGAGTGCATATGCGTGCAGTGTAAGTGTCTGAGTGTGTGTGCGGAGTGTGTGCACGCTGGTGTGTTCTTTCTAGAGCAGTGGGGTTGCTCTGAAGGATAGTGGAAGGTAGTGGCTTTTCCTCAGCACTTGCAAGGGAAGGGCCTGCCATTTGCCATGGCTCCCAGCTTTGGAATCGGACAAGGGTGCCACCTAAAAGCTGGCCTGATGAGAATTATGATGGCTGTCTTCTTGGGTTTAATTTCTCCCCTTACTCTCTTCTTTCTCCAGCACATTCTTTGGTTTGTTAACCTAGCAAATCGGCTCTCTTTGTATACAATTAAGTTCACCTACACAACAGTGAATTGTACACGAAAGCTCCACACTAAACAGAACACCATAGAAATTAGGTTTGTCTTAGTCATTTAGGAATAAGGAGCAAAGCCCTTTAAGAATGTTTCAGGATTTTATCTGGCAATTTCACTTGGTTTAATGAAGCCTAATAAAAAAATATGGTTAACTTTCCTATTTAGAATGAAAGCTGTGACTTTCAGATATAGCTGCAAGCTCTAAACAGCAGTGCCTGACAGAGCCACGACCCTACAGGAAACCAAAAGTAATTTCTTTCCTCCCCAGGGATGTGACCAACAGAAATTGCCCTTCTAAATGCCGTATGGACAGCTCTTACCTGTATATGACACAAGCTAACTTGACTTTCAAAGTCCATCCTAAAAGAACAACTTGTTTAATCTGTTGCAATTTTTAATCAGACAGTCTCTCATCACTTCCCACCAAATATGATAGAGTTTTTAACTCCTTAGAAAAGGAGTAAATTATTGATGACCTTTCATAATGCACATGGTTCAAACCTGTGCCTTTGCATTTAAACTATTTTAGGAAGTAGTAGAAGTATGTTTTTTCCCCCCGCCATTGGAGGCAGGAGGTTAGAATTAAGATGTCAGTTTGAGACAGGTAATGTGAAAAAATCATTAATATGTCCCCATATTCTGCATAATGTGACAGCAGTTGGTTATTCTGTCATCCATCTTGGAAAAAACAACAGCATCCAGTTCATTTCTTTGGACCAGCTTCTGAATCATGTGCTTTGCAAATACATGCTTAGTTGTTTGAACAGGATGCATATGGGAGGCTGCCTCTAGGAGAGGGGGGAATGCTAACAGGTTCCCAGTAGCTAAGTTGGTAGAAGCAGCAGGGAGAAAGATGTTGCACCCTCTCTCCCTCCCAACCTACAGCATATGCCTTTTTCTTGACGCCTCCTCAGGTTACTCTTTTCCTTTTCTGTCTCCCCGCTGTGCAAAGGTGGCATGCTTATTAGCAGGGCATGCCATAGCTAAGTGGGGTAGGGGGTGGGGCACGCACAAAGTGCTGTGGTTGGAGCCAAGTTTCCTTCCCCACACCGGTGAGGAGTATAGCTTGCCAAGAGTGGGTCTGCACGGCGACACAATGACATTGAATATAGGTCAGGCTGAAAACATGGACTCCTAAAGAGAAGGCAGGGTCAGCACTGAAATATTTGACCATTGGAAGCTCAGAGGTTACCCTAGTTCTTCTCTCATTGAAGGTGTTTGGTTTTTGCCCCACGAAAAGAAGTGGGAGCAAATTTCAAGGAGGAGAAGGACCTGAAAATAGAAATGTAAAAAACGATTTTTGGTGCCTCGGTTAGGCGAGCTGCTGCAACAGAGCTGGATCCTAGGGGCCTAATGAAACTGCTCCTCCATGCAGCAGTCAGCTGTGGGTGTTCCTCGGGGGTGATTTGGGGATCCAGGCTCCTTCTCTCTTGTCTTTGACATACACATTGTGGGGGTCTCAAGTTGCCCTGCAGGTTGTCTCCATTCCAACGTTTGTGTGAAAGTGTGTGTGTGTGTGTGTGTGTGTGTGTGTGTGTGTGTGTGTGTGTGTGAAAGGGATTGGGGGGGGAGAGAGAGAGTCAGTCTGTCTGTCTACCTGTCTGTCTGTCTGTTATGGGTCAGGCCTGCATTACTTCTGCTCATGCTCTGTTGGCTAAAAGGTCAGTTAAATGGCCACATCCTAACTGCAAGAAAAGCTGGAAATATATTCTGGCTCCTGGAAGACAAGGGTGGATTTAGTGATGAGCTGTTAGGTCAGGCCAGTGCTTCTCTAACTTGAGCTGCATCTGTATCACCCAGAAGTTTCTCAGAACACAGCTTCCTGGGCCCCTCCCTCAGAGATTAGATTCTGCTGGCCTTGGGTGGGGCCCCATAATTTACATTTCAAACAAGCTCCCAGGTGGTGGGCTAGGGACCACACTTTGAATAGCCCTGGTCTATGTATGACTCATTTTTGTGTCTTGATTTATCCATGCTAATGGTGAAAACCAGAAACATATCTTTGTGACAGTGACTCAACAGATAGGAGGGAAGAACATGGGTAAGATAAGTAGTCTTGACCAGGCCATTTGGAATGTTAAAAATCATTTAAAGTGGGAGATGTCTTAGAGGAATTGGAGTTTGGGAGGATGGAGATCTGGGCAGTTAGGTGCTAATGAGATGGATATACCTTGGTCTGTGGGAGGGGGATGATAGGGACCTCTGGTGCCAGGAAAGGGCAGCTGTGTTAGCTTTGGGGCAGGAAGGTTTGGAAAAGAAAGTACCTAAGTAGGTGCAGGACAGGTGACAGGGAGAAAGTGACAAAGGAGGACTTGCATGAGAATCAAAGGCGAGTTGCTGACTGCTGGAGTGAACCGAGCCTGGACCTTGGTCACAGACGAGCAGGACTTGGATTCTGAGTTTCTTTGAGTCTCAGGATATCTGTGAAATGGGGATAACCTGTTAGGTTGCTGTGAGAATGAATTAGGTCAGAGGTTTGCAAACTTTCTTGCTTTATGGTGCTTCTAGGTTAAAAAAATTCAACAGTTTCGTTTATTCAGCAGTTAGCGCCAAACAACTTCATACACATTGATGTCCTAACACCTCAGTAGCCATTTGAAAACATAATAAACATAAATGGAAAGACATATGTTTTTATTTCTTTGTTAAATAACCACAGTTACTCAGTGATGCGATGTGTGTACCTCCAGGCACTGGAACACCCCTCAAACCTTGGACCCTCATTCGGCATCGCTGCCCGTCCTTCCTGTTCCACATTGATGTTTGCTTTTATTCCCAGCGCCTGCTGAAAACCCATCTTTGCAATGACACGATGTCACTGAAAGGAATGTAGTGCAATCTAATATCAAAAGTGTGAAAATACCTGAGTTAGTAGTGTGCATGCTATCTGACCTATGCTAACTATTGCTGCGTTTCCCTCAAGCGTGAAATATTTTACAGTGCCCTGTGAGTTCACAGTCATGACCCCCAGGAACTTTGGTGCACGGATTGGAATCTGTGGAATCTGTGGAATTGGAATCTGTGGAGTTTTTCCCCCTTCGTTCATTCATCAGATAGTGTTACCTGAGTATCATTAAAGTTGCAGGCCTTGAACTGGGCATGGGGCGGGGTTTGGGAGGACAGTTCTGCCTCCAAGCAGCGTAGAGTCTACTGGGGACACTAGATATTGAATCAGATAATTCTGCAAATGTAGGCTCCCTTTGGGGCCAGGGCCGGGAAGGACAATTTCAAGGTGCTGTGAGAACTTGTGGGAGGAACACCGGACCTGGTCAGGAAAAGCTTTCTCAAGTTGGTGGTACTTGCGTTGTTCCTGAAGGCTGTGATGCTAACATGGCAGAAACGGAAGGGAACCATATTCTGGGGCTTGGAGATGGAGTGGGCACGATGGCATTCTGGGAAGGTATTTTTCAAACTGTCGTGAAGGACTTGATTTTTTTCCCCTCAATTGTACTGTGGTTGCCTCATGACTAGCCTGTAGCTTGTGTATGCCATGTGTGTTGGATAGCATCATCTGAACTAATCCACTGATCCTGCAGTTTGACATTGACGCAAAGCCAAACTGCAGGAAAAGGTTCAAAAAAGCTGTCATGGACTGGTAACAATTTGGAAACCATAAACATCTGTGGACCACACTTGGAGTAACTGCTCCTGGGGGGAACAGCACTAGTAAAGGTCTTGTGGTGGGAGGCAACTTGGTGATGAGAAGGGAGGAGAGAAAAGGCCAGCGTGGGTGGAACAGGAAGTGAGAAGGTGGAGAAGTCAGCGGGGGGCTGTGCTGGGCCTTTAGGCCACAGGAAGAATTCGAGTCTCAGGGGAAGAAGACATTCTGTCCTTGTGGAGAAGAAAAGTTGTCCTAACTACTTCCTAAGTGATAGATTGAGAATATAAACAGGCTAGATATTTGGCTACAAAGATCTGTTTGAGTGGTTTAGGCCACTTGCAGTTCCTCTTCTTTTGTCCCGGATGTAGAGTTCGTTGGCACCGCAGCCTCCCAGAGTGGAGGGAATTCTCGCGTCTTTGTATAAAACAGTGATACCTAGAAAGACCGCCTGGAGTGTGCCCAGGTGCTTACGCAACCACCTCCAGTTCCCTGACAGGTGATCCCAGGAGCTAAGGCGTCTCACTGTACCCATGCTGCTGACGGAAGCTCAAGCCCCAGCTTGCTGCTAGTTGCATGTAAAACTGCCTCTTAGCGGCTTAGTGAATTCCAGCTGTTCCTGTGAGGTCATATGGAGCATGTTAACCGCCTGTCTCCCCATGCCTCTGCTGTTCTCTGGCCATTCTGAGGTTGACTATGGTATCCATGGGCACCAGGCAAAGTGGTGGGCATCGCCCCAAATCCTCAATGGACCTGTCCCTTGTCTGCTGTGCCCGTTACAAGCTCCATTCTGACTTAGGAACCAAGTGCTCTCTCCCAACTCAGGGGCTGACTTCTGAGGGTGTCTAGGGGAGACTTCTGGTTTCCAGCTTCCTGGATTTGGAGCCTGGATGTCAACTGGAGGATTACTTGCCTTTTTCTGCTGTGAGGAGTGTGCTGGGGGAGAAAAGTGATGCACTGTGGTTTCTCTGCACAGGTACTTTGTGCTGGATTTTGAGGCTGGCGTCCTGCAGTATTTTGTGAATGAGCAAAGCAAGCACCAGAAGCCCCGAGGAGCCCTGTCTCTGTCTGGAGCCATTGTGTCCCTGAGCGACGAAGCTCCCCACATGCTGGTCGTGTACTCTGCTAATGGAGAGATGTACAAACTGAGAGGTACATTGTTCTCTTGTAACTTTTCAGACAGGCCTTGTGGGCTACATTCCTAGTTGCCATGGTGATGGCTCACTTGTTTGATTTTTTTTTTTCAACTCACCTTTAACACTTCGCTGTGTTTGAGGATTGTGTGGTGACAGACAGACTCCCCCTCCCTTCCCCCCCGGGGGTGGGGAGAAGGCCTGACATTAGAAACTGCTTGTCCGAATTAACGACAAAGGAAAGGTGAGTGATGGCAAAACCAGCTGAGCCCTAGGGCTTAGGCATAGTTTTCATATTAGCTCAGCATATATTTTCTTTGACCTCAAATTATTATAAGTCTCCACTATAGTGCCCTGTGGGCACTTTGTGCTATAAGGACAAAACAACGTTTAAAGGGTCATCATGCCCTTGCGACAAAGTTTCTTTAGAACCATCTTTTAGTAAATGGCCCCTTTACTGAGATTTTATTTAATCTGCTGTAGTGAGCCTGGTGAGAAGCCAACTGGTGTTGAGTTAATTTCCGCTTGTCTGCTTTCTCCCCTTCTCCTTGCTTCTTGAAAACTGGTGTCTGCTCAGCACCCTGATCCGTGAGCAGGACTCTCCAGAGGGTCCAGCATTTGGCCAGAATTGAAGGCCCTGCCATCCCAGGGCGCATGTGTGCCCAGGTTTTCAGGAAAGCCAGATTTGACTGGAGCAGTATAATTCAACTGCTAGGTCATTCTAGTGTTCTATTACAGTTGCATTGCCAAAAAAAAGAAGTCGGTTTTCTTCTCATGAAATAACAAAACAAAACCCCAAATGTCTGCACACACACACACACACACACACACACACACACACACACACACACACACAGAGTCAATGTTATTTATTAAACTCTGAGGAAAGGTAGTATTATATGTATGAAGTGTTAGGAGGTGGTTGATAATTCCACATTCTTATGACAATTTCCATTGCCCAAGTAAAGGCTAAGTACAAAGAAAAGCCCCTTCTTTTTTTCTTTTTTTTTTTTTTTAAATTTTACTGGGGAATCGGGGAAGGGGAACCAGCTCCAGGTTGAGCTGTTGTTCACCATCTTAGCTGTAGAGGGCGCAGTGTCACTGGCCCTAATGTGGGATTCGAACCGGGGCCCTGCTGCTCAGAGCTGGCGTCCCAAGCCAACTCTTAATGAACGCGCCACTTGGCCGGCCCAAAGAGCTCCCTTCTTATTTCTCCATGACCCCAGGGGACTGACCAGGCAAGGTCACCTCTGTAAAGCCAGATTGAGGACCGAGATTCCTCACCTTTCAGTCCAGTTTTCACACTGTTCCACCTCCAAGCTACCAAGAAATGAAATAAGCTAATGTTTCTTTATTATCGCTATACAAATCATATTTCAGAAGCTACAACACAATTGAAAAGCCTATGAAATAAAAATGTCTCTAGCTGAAGAAAGTTTTTCAGTTTTGGGGAAATGGGCTAAGATTCATGCTCTTTTTTTGAGATTCATGCAGCGCGCATTCTAGCTAAGCTAAATTTATATGGTCCTTGGTTTTTGTTTTGCTGTTTATTGCTTAATAAATTGTTACAGCAGAAACAATAGTAGGTGAAAGATTTAATGGCAGTCCTCCCACTCACCTCCTGCCTATGGTTTATAAAATGGCACAAACCCATACAAAAGAGAAAAATCCAACAAATTTGACAACTGAGCCATTTCATTTTGACTTTGAGTTGTTATTCTCTGGATTATTAAACCCCAGGATTTTTTTTTTAAGGGTAGCTTTAATAGCAAGTATTAAAGTTTTCTTATCTGCATGAAATTATCACAGGGGCTAAGTTAACTTGGCAACTACAAAAAAAGACAGGATACATTTTTGCCTATTTAGGGCTGGTTCTTGGCCCATCTCACAAGGATCCGGGTGTTGGTTTTTCTTATTTTACATCTCACCTGCACATGGAGTTGAATCTTGATGTTATCAGATGTACAGCTTTGGGGAACATTTTTGGTGTTGAGCCTTTGGAGCAGCACTGCCACAAACTGCCAATTCTTCATGTTTCCTGAGAACCAAGGCTCTAGTTTTTGGAAAATCCTGTCTTTGGAAGTTCAGTTCACCTGAGCTCACACTGTCCTACAACTCTAGATTACGCCATCTGAAAGTTCAGCTGAACTGAGCGTTTTATTGACCAGTGACACGTAGGCCTATTTTTGTGCGCAGTTTTAATTTGTTGGGGAATGTTCTGTTTTCTGCAGCGTCAATATTTGTGCAGTTAATATTAAAATGTTTATGTAGCTAATTGTGCACTTAAATCAAAGATTTAAATTTTATTAGAACCTGTTATGTATCTGTAATATTTTAAGGAAATAATTTCATGTATTTGAGAGATGGGGGTGTAGACTATACAGTTGAGTTGTACTTGAATGTCTCTTTGGGGGAAATTGGAGAATCCCTAAGGCAGCATTTGGTATCTTGTTCTGTCCAATCTTAATATGAATCCTGGAGGATACATATTAAAATGGTAATTCAACTGAACGTGTATTTCGTAAGTGCTAAGAACTCCACAGTACAACTCTGGTAGATAACAAAAGGCCTTGAAAAGCTATACTTTGATCCTCCTATTAGCCACTGTGGTAGAGGTATTTAAAAATAATCATGTTTTCCCTTCCTTGTTGCCTTTTTAAAGAAATAGAAATGACTTTTTCAGAGGAGGTTAAGAAAATGGCAAAATTGTTCTTATAATAGACATTTCAGAATACATTTTTAATGTGGCATGAAGAGGGAATTTTCTTTTGAGATTTAGTGTAATTTGTGATTTTTTGGTGGAAGCACAGCCAGCTTGAGAATCTGGAGATCTGCGTTTGTTTTCCCTTCTCCCTCTACCCCTCACTCCCCCGGTCCCCCACCCCCTTAGGTGGGTGTAGAAATAGGTTGGATGTGTTTTGGAACAATCTCTGTAAGCGTTTCTTTCTCTATTTCAGCTGCTGATGCAAAAGAGAAACAGTTTTGGGTGACTCAGCTTCGGGCTTGTGCCAAATACCACATGGAAACGAATTCTAAGGTAAGTAACCATGGGGAAGCAATCAGGCATTCCAATAACTTGGACGGCTACCCTTCGGGACGGCCCAGTTATCTGTTTCTTTGGGGAAAGCTGTTTTTCATGTGTCTGTGTAAATTTTTTTGAAGTTATCCACTGTAATGGAATTCAGATTTGTCCTGCTCCATTTACATTTAAAACCTAGAAAAAAGTGGTAGGATTTGATTGTGGGTAGAATGAAGTGGCACGCAGGCACTTGATTGGAACCAATTCTGGAAAGACACTTCCCTTTGCTTTCCGTGTTGTCAATTTAGGCAGCTGTTAACTGGTCTGTTGAGAAGCTTGCGTGGATGATTTCATTTGGAGGCAGAGCAGTCAGATTTACTGTTCATGAAGACTGCTGTTGTCAGTGATCCTTAAATAAAACCTAGACCCCAAATTGATGAAGTACTCTGTCAGGCGCTTCTGCATTCTAAATGCGTAAAAAAACGCTCTCGGGTAATTTGGCATCCAAGTGTGAATTATTTTCTCCTCTGGATTCCGTATGAGATCTTGGATCTGATGTGCAGGAGATAAGAGGTCAGCATTTTCATGGATGATTCAGAGGATTTCCAATGATTAAAATACAGGAAATAATTGCAAAATGATTTTTTTCAGGGCAATCAAGATTCATTTTAATGTTCGAAAGCCTGTCCCTTTTATATCATTAGTTCAAATTTACTCTCTCTAATTGCAGTCTTTTTCCATATCCCATGCATCAGCTAGAAAGACCCACACTTGAAACTTCTGATGGTCTCATTTACTATAACCTGCCTGCCATTTGTTCAGGGCCCTGGGAAGTGTCTTGCTTCGTTAGATCTCCCTGTTTTGCCTCCAGATACAACCTGAAATGATTTCTTCTCTAGGATTTTTGTTCTTTTTTGCTCCTTCCTAGAGACATCTTTTTTCCTTTGACTTGCTTACTACCATTGCACTCAGCCTCATGTCCCTCTTGACTTGCCCCCAGTAGAATCTGGGTAATTGTAGGTAGGGCCCTACTTCTAAAGCTTTTTTCCCTCTGGCCTCTTTTATTTTCTAGGAATTATAGTAGGAGTTCTGAACATTTCATTAGTATTCTATAAACATGTAGTCAGGACAGTGAAAAAAATATTTTATATGTATCTTTTTACTTTTTATAAAACAGAACAGAAGGGGATAAAATAAAAAGAACATATCTCCACTATTGCCATATATAATCATTAGAGATGATTGCTCTTAACTAACTTTGTATGTCGTTCTTATAAATTTAGGCATGTGCTAGTTTGTATCTGTCTATATCTGTATCTAGATCCACATCTGTTTTTTCACACAAGTGGAACTATACCATGTATACTGTTTTTCCTTCCCTCCCCAGTTATTAATATAGTTTGGAGATCTTTTTTATTAGACATATGGGTCTACTATACTCATTTTAGGATGACTGGATGGTGTTCTAAGGAATGGATGTTAATGCTTTAAGTACTAACTGATAGACATATACGTTTTTGTTGTTGTTATACATATGCTATGATAAATATTTTTGTACATATATCTTTTAGTATCTCTAGATGTGTGTGTGTGTGTGTGTGTGTGTGTGTGTGTGTGTGTGTGTGTGTGTGTGTGTATGAATTTATACCAGTGGAATTGTTGGGTCATAAAGTATATGTCTTCTAAATTTTCATGGACATTGCTAAATTGTCTTCAAAAACTTTGCCCTAATTTGCATTCCCATCAATTTTCTGTGTAAGGGTGTTTCTCCCTCTCACTTACTGTAGCTGTTACTAACGTCTAGTTTTTGACAGTCTTCACAGATAAACAGTGGATCCCCCATTATTTTCATTTTCACTTCTGAAATCACGACTGGGGCTGAGTATGTTTTCAAATGTTTATCGGCTACTTATCTTTTGTGTGAACTGCCAATTTGTATTCTTTACCCATTTTTCTATTGAGTTCATCTTTTTCTTTGCAGTAGCTGTATGTATACTAAGTATTTTTGTCCTGTGCCTGTCATTTGTACTGTATATATTTTCTCCTTGTAGGTTATTTGAATTTTGACTTTGAATACATAGTTTTACTATGCAGAATATTTAATTTTTTTGTGGTCAAACTTGTTTTCATTTTTGGATTTTGGTTTTGCATCATGTATAGAAAGGGGCTTCTCTGCTCAAAATAACAAAAACCTTCTTCTAGTGAATTTATAGTTTAATCATCATGTTTAGATCATTGATTCATCTGGAATTTCTTTTGGGTGTAAGAATTCAGGTAGGGGGCAACCAGCTTTAAGTGTGTTGGTGTTTTGATGAATCACTGGAGACAAGGAAAGATAAAGATATCCATCATAATGGTAGTAAGAAATAGAAGAATTTAAAGAAATAAGAAGAGAATTTGAAGATTCTCTGAAGAATTTGATTTCCTATTATCTGGGTAGTTTCAAGAATACAGTTAACCTATTAATATTAGAACCAAAATAGATAATAATTTAGTTATTAGGGCCTATAGCATTCCTTCTTTGAAAACTGGAGGTGAGATTGCTGCCACCACCCACTTATTGCATAGCTATCGTGGTCAATTGGGGAATAATAATTTTAAAATTGTGAACAGGCCTTGTTATGCAGCAGAAACATTATGAAGTCCAGGGCTGCTTGGGCAGAAGTTAGTAGTGAAAATGAAGTTAGGCTTAAAGTGAATATAAACTTGATCTCCTTCCAGTTCACTGTAGGGTGGCTGCTTGCCTGGCATCAGGATTGTGAGGAATTTATGCTAAGCCTTCTTTCTCTTTGCTTGTTCTTTCTCATTCTGTCTCAGAACGGCGGGTCCCTCCCCAGTAGATTATAGAGAACACACTCCCTATAGCTTCTTGGAGTTTCACCTTTTAACAACTTTTGATGTATAATCAAGTGTTCCCTGGAACAGATATTAGGGAGATGGAATGGTGCTATCATTGAAACGCACCTTAGTGAGAACTGCAGGATAACCAGATTTATAGAACCCTGAGCTGCAAAAGGCTTTAAAGATGACCAGTCCAGTGGTTCCAAAGTCAGTCAGTTCCTGGTTGAGGTTTTCACCAGTCCAGAAAGTGAAATGAGAAAAACAAGGAGGGAATTATTCCTAAAGACACCTTTCATTCTTTATAAAGGGCTGTTCTTTATTTAGAAATGACATTTCTTTTGGAGGGTTAGAATATTCTTTTTATTGTAGAAGATGGTAGAGGATTGATTGATTGGCCTTTTAAAAAATTCAGGTTTATTGAGGTAGAGGTATAATTTACATAAAGTAAAATCCACCCCTTTGAAGTGTAAAATGCACACCTTTTAAGTGTAAAGTTTGAGTTCTGACAGGTATACAGTCGTGTAACCAGCACCCCAATCGTAATCCCACCATTCCCAGAAGTTCCCTCAATCCCCTTCCTTCCTCCCCAGCTCTTGGTAACTGCTGACCCATTTTCTGTTTATAGTTTTGCTTTTCCTAGAGTGTTCTAGAAGTGGAATTATACCGCCTTTCATATCAGACTTCTTTCACTTAGCATAATGCTCCTGAATTTCATCCATGCTGCTATGTGCATCAACAGCTGCTACTGTCTTTTTTAATTTTAGCTGTTTTAATGAGTGTGTAGGACTTTTTGTTCTTAATGCATGTTCTTTAAACAATCAAGTGATTCCCAATTAATTCCCAAATTAATTCTCAGATTAAAAATACTCTTAAATTAATTTCCATGTTAAAAAAAATCATTGGCAAAAAAAAAATCATTGGCCTTGGAAATGTAAAAGTCTGGCTATCTGGTCCAGCTCCCTTTGGTTTACACATGAGAAAGCTCCAGTAAGGAGGGCTGTGCAGCTGACACTTGAACTCACATCTCTTCATTTCCTGCTCTTACCTCACAGGTGTCAATTATCGCTGCTCTGTCCTTCCCTCCATGGGAGATGGGGTCGGTCCTTTTTAGACTAGTTTCTGTTTCTAGATGGACAGAAGCTGCCAAACAACACTTTTGGCAGGCACCCACAAATTTTGAATGAGAAGCATCTTTCGGTTGAGTATATCTATGTTTCAATTCACCATGTTCTGGTTTACAGTACTGTAGGGTGCAGGATGAGAAGACCTATGTTTAATTCCCCACCCTGCCAATTCCATGCTGAGCATACCTGCTCAGTTCCCCTTTATTCTCTCTGATTTTCTGTCCTCATCTTGGAAATGGTGACTTCTACCTCCTAAAAGATGTCATGTGCCTAGTTCAAGCAACACAACGCAAGAGAAAGCCAGTTGTGGACGTGAACCCTCGGAGGAGTTAGGGGCACATTTTTAATAAGACTGGTGCTGGGAAGTGCAGCATCTCGGCCGCCCCTGGAGCTTTGGCAAGCCCTCAAGAAAACAAGTGTGCTTCTTAACCCATTTGTGGTTATGTTTTTGTTTTCAGATGGGCTCCATTATATTCACATGGCCACATCAGAGAACTCGGGGTCATTCAAAATCAACAGAAATCAATATTTGGGGGCAGGTGGGGCGGGTTGGGGAGTCAGAGAAACTTACGAATAATGCTGTTTTCAAGTTACTTTAGACCTGTGGGAAAAGTGGGATAGTGAGGACAATGGTAAAGTGATTAGGAAGAAGCATATCAAGGACATTCAGATTTTGAGATTTTAGTTTCATTGGCTTTCATCTGACCAATTGAAAGAATTTTTAAAGGTTACACTTGGTGGAGACTTATTGCATTTTCAGTATTTCTCTGATTTTTCTCACCCACACATGGAAAGTAGATTCACTTGTGTGGGTGACTTGTACACTAAGTGGATAATTCACTAGCTTGCTCTGATGCTAACTGGGCATCAGTACCTCCTGCCATGACTTTCAGCCCTAACGGATAAATATGTGACATCTGGTAACGATTATCGCTTCCTCGTAAAATAGAGATTTTCAACCATTAAACGATAGTGAGATGGGGTGTGGTGGTTTACACGCTTGATGCAGCTCAGAACGCCCCTTTTTGGCTCAGCTGGCCTCTTTCTGACTGGCACCACCATCCCCACCTTAAAACACACTCTTGTGAGGAATTCACTGGTGATTGCTGATGAAAGCTTTTTTTTTTTTTCTGTAATGAAAGTAACATTATTTTTTAAATTGTGAATATTACTTACAATATAAAACATCCAGGAGATAAGAAAATCTAGAGAAGAGGAAAAAAATCACCCCAAAACCCAGCCCCAGACCTATCTCTGCTGATGCCATTTGGGTGCACCTCCTTCCAGACTCTTAGCTGTGTAGATAAATACAGATCTCACGACTCCCTTTAGGGCCCATCCTTCCAGTCTTTTTTCTGTACATGCACAGGCATAGCAATCACACAGATTGCTTTTCATGAGCAGCTTACCTCTCCATGAGAATGGACTATAAGAACAGGCTTTGGCCACAGGCCTGTTCTCTGTGCTTGGCTGGTTTTAGCATTAAAATGACTGCGTGAGTGTATGACTGGTGGCCTGTGTCTTAGAACATTTCTAGGATCTCCCCTGTGTTTTTTATCTTCCAGTCAGCTGCATGCTCTTCCTTTTCAGTCCTTTCTCACCCCTTATTCCTTGTCCTGCTCTTGTTTAGATCCAGATGGGAAGTTGAGTAAATAAAGAGATGTCTTTACTGGTGAGTTACTCATCTAACAATGGGAAATGTAGCTTTTTTCCATCTGTGGGGAAATTAAGTGTGGACATGTAGGTATTTAGGGCTTTTACAATAGTCATTGTGCTTGAAATCCTTTGCATTTACGTCTTTGGGCTCCAGTGATCCTGTTCCCTATCTGACTCCTGCATTTGAATGTGTGCTCTCTGAGAGCAAACAGTTATGTTCACCTAGGACAGTAGGTTGCAGGGACTCTTTGTCTCTAAAGAGCTTGAAGACACCTTGGCTAGACCGCATTGGTGTCTGGTCAGGGCTCCTTGTCCTTGTCAGGTAATTCCAAATTAAAATGTAAATTTCAGGGTACAGTCTTATGCAGATTTGGTCATGGAAGAATATGATTGCCTAATATAGGATTTTAAATTCATTATGAGTCATAGGAGGTCTTGACTGAGCAGTGAAAGCTGCTGAGTTTCAGGGAGTGTATATATTAATATTCATGCTGGCCACATCACTAGTATTTTTCTTTTTTTCCCCCCAGTCTCCTACAATGAGAGTTGGCATACTAATTAGTGTGAGGTATTAGAGCACTGTCTCCTCTGTGGTGGCTGGGTGTGGCTAGTCTCAAGAGTAGGCCAGACAGCTCCTCCCCTTGTGGCCTTGGGTAAGCCAAAACCCAATATGGACCTGCCCATGTTTACACAACCTCCTTGTGACAGCTGACACCTGTGATGTATGTGGTCCCTAACGCATATCCCCTGCTTTTGCCACAACATCTGGAATCCCTCAGCAATGTAGAGGTTCAAGCAGGGCATGACAGAGCACTGGACAGTAAGAAAGGAGGCTGAAGAGTGAGTGGTGAGCTGGCCTGGCAAACTGGCTCCACGTCCGCTCTTGACCGGGAGTGCGTGTTCTGTGGGTGTCTCTGTCTGGAGGGCTGTGTGCTTGGTTGAGTGCACAGAAGCGGATGGGTGAGGTGCAGCTGGTGACTTCGCCCCTGGGAGCCAGGTTGCCAGGTGCAGACTTTATTTGGGGAAGGTATGGAGGATGTGTGAACTACTTCTGGGGAATTAGAAAGGGGATGTGTGGGTGTGGAATTCTGACTGTATGTTAATCCACAGCCAAGTGTCAAACAAGGAGATTTGAAGCTACTGTTTCATTGTCTGTCCCAGCAATCTTCACCATCTCCTGGTGATGAAAGACTACAGTGCTTCCCGGCTCCCCACCCAGGAGCCAGAGGGCATTGGAGAGGTGCTTTGATATCTTGGTTAGGATGCATCACAACAGGAAGCACTTGCTTGCTGAGGTTAACCCAGTGAGTGTAGAATCCAAATCACAGGAACTTCAGATGTCATCTGGTTCAGTGTTCTGACCTCACCTCATCCCACTATTTGTATGAAAATGCGTACCAAAATATTTATGCTAATAATGAAGAAATATGCATTGATTCTCCTCAAAACGATACCCAATTTTATTCACCTTGAGAGCGGACTGCTGGTAACTCATTGACTAAATGCTAAGAATTTTGGTGGTAATCTGACAAATGATACCGAATTACCTCTTTTATGATTAAACAAATTTGAGGCCTCTCAGAACAATTTGGAAGAACTAGAAATAATACAATGATTAAAAAGTGGGAAGGGACTCCACGTTCCCTTTGTGCCACTTGTCTAAAAACAGATATAAGGAATAGGACAACAGCTAGGTTCTAAAACTGTGGTCCAGTGTGGAAGCCTCTGGCCATATGAGGCTATTTAAATTGAATTAGCTGAAATGAAATAACATTTAAAATTCAGTTTTTCAATTGCTTAGCCACATTTCAGGCACTCAGTGGCTACACTTGGCTGATGGCTGCAGTATTGGACAGCACAGATAATGGACATTTCCATCATCACAGAAAGTCCTGTTGGACAGTGCTGATAAAGCTTCAGTTAGCACCTTGCAGATATTAAGGGGACATTTACCAATGTTTAGGTTACTCTCCTCTTAACGCTGTGGACAGTTTTGTTTTTTTTTTAATCTAAAAAGATTGACTGGTGCTCCCCCACCCCCTCTGTCCTTCCTTCCATCCTTCCTGTCAGGAGTTCTGGTCTGCTCTATGACCTTGGCAGTAAACATCTTGATCTCTCTCTCTTCTCGAGTTGCCTGGTCTGTGCAACAGGGACAGGGACCTTACTTGTCTGAAGGCAGGAACTGGTGTTCTCTTGTGGTCAGATTCTACTACACGCTCACCCCACTGCAGCTGCCTGTCAAGAAAACCTCTGGTTTGAGCTTTTGTGAGGAGCAAGGCAAGGTTGCTGATGGTGCTACTCCCCCGCTCCATCACGGCACGCCACTGCCTAAGACAAAATCCAAAACTTTACCTTGGCATTGGGTGCCCATCACATTTCAGGTCCAGTTTCTTTCTCTTCACCTCCACCCTTGTGCATTCAGTGTTCTGGACAAGCAGTTCCCCAGGCACACTGTACGTTCACACTTCCTGCTGTTTCCTCTGCTAGGAATGCCTTCCCCTCTCTGTTCTTCATGTGGCAAGTGGCCATGTGGTTTTCAAGGCTCATAGACTTCTGTGATGCCTTCCTGATCTGCCTGGTCAGAGTGAACCTTCTCTCCTCCGTGTTTCCATTTATATCAGTGCTCACCTGTGTTACGGTGCTCGTGTGTGTGTGTGCGCATATGCACATGTTATCCCTCATGGTTGACTCTTGCCTTGAATGCCCAGGGCAGTAGGGAAATCATAGCTGCATCCTCCATACCTGCCACTGTCACAAGTGGTGGTGGACATAAACCACTTAGTACATTTTAAGCCCTCAGTAAATGTCAACCCTTCTTTCCCCTTCCTTACTCCTCCGCATTATTAGTACTAGTAACAGTAGTGTATTATTAGCAATGGTGTTGGAATTCTGTTCCTTAAGAATTATATCCAAGTTATCATATTTTATGTGCCTAAACTATTATTGCATTATGTATTAAGTATTTGAGAAATCTATTTATATGGAGAGAGCTATTAGCTTCCTGTAGCTGAAAATCAAGGGTAACTTTCAAGCAAAATATGTCTTCACTTTTTTTTTTTTAAGAGAGAAGAAAACAGGGCTGACCGAGTGGCTCAGTTGGTTAAGAATTGGCTTAAAAGTGCGAGCTCTTGAGTAACAGGGCTGCCGGTTCGATTCTCACATGGGCCAGTGACGCTGCGCCCGAGCTGAGCTGCCTCTGAGCTGCCAACAGGTGGCAGGATGGCTCAGCTAGTGAGAGCACATGCTCCTAACAACAAGATTGCCTATTGGATGGTGGGCTACACCCGCCCGCAACTAAGACTGAACTCGTCACCTTGAGCTGAGCTGCCGCCCGGATGGCTCAGTGGATAGAGTGTGAGCTCCTAACAACAAGGCTGCTGGTTCAACTCCCTCATGGGATGGTGGCTATGCCCACCTGCAACTAAGACTGAACACAGCACCTTGAGCTTAGAGGCCATGAGCTGCCCCCAGGAAGGCAGATGGCGACTGGTACACTCCACAATGAAGGTTGAATAACAACTTGGCTGGTCCCCTTCCCCAATTCCCCAACTGTTCCCCTCCCCCAATTCCCCAATAAAATCTTTAAAAAAGAGAGAGAGAGAGAGAGTGAGAGAGAGAGAGAGAGAGAGAAGAAAATAACAGACAAAAGGAAAACATTTTGGGGACAAGGAAATAATAAACGGCATCTATCAACACATTGCTATGTATGTGGCAGGTACTAAAAAGAAGCACTGTTTTTGGATTATCTTACATTTTTCTCAGAACAGCCTGATGAGGCAGGTATACTATTACTGCATTTTATAGGTGAGGGTACTGAAGCATGGAGAGGATGAGTGATATGCTTTCCCAAGGTTGCATAGCTAGCAAGTGGCTGTGATCCATTGTATTTTTAAAAACTTGAGATATAATTCACATACCATAAAATTTACCCTTTTAAAGTATACAATTCAGTGGTTTTAGTATATTCATAAAGTTGTACAACCATCATCATTATCTCATTCCAGAATATTTTGATCACCCCCAAAAGATACCCCCCTGTGACCATTAGCAGTCAATCATTGTTCATGACCGACCCACCCTCTCTCCCCAGCCCCTGATAACTGCAAACCACTGTCTCCATAGATTTGCCTATTCTGAACACTTCATGTAATGGGATTATTAAATATACGACCTTTTATACTTGGTTTATTTCACTTAGCATAATGTTTTTAATCTTCTTTCATGTTGTGGCATGAATCAATACTTCATTCCTTTTTGTTCCTGAATAATATTCCATTATGTGGACATGTCACTTCTTTTATCCATTCAGCAGTTGATGGATATTTGGGTTGCTTTCACTTTTTGGCTATTATGAATTGTGTTGCTATGAACATTTTTATACAAGTTTCTGTGTGAATATATGTTTTCATGTCTTTTGGGTATATACCGAAAAGTGGAATGTCTGGGTCATATGTAACTATGTTTAACTTTGAGGAACTGCCATGTTTTCCACAGTGGCTGCACCATTTTACATTCCCATTGGCGATGTGTGAGGGTTCCAATTTCACTACATTTTGTCAACACTTGATATTGTCTGTTTTTTTATTATAGCCTTCCTACTGGGTGTGGAGTTGTATCTCATTGTGATTTTGATTAGCATTTCCCTAATGATTAATGATATTGACCATCTCTTAATGTGCTTATTGGCCATTCATATATCTTCTTTAGTGAAATGTCTACTTAAATCCTTTGTCATTTCCATTTTGTTGAGTTGTGAGAGTTCTTTATATATTCTGGATACCAGACCCTTATCAGATATATGATTTGGTAATAGTTTCTCCTGTTATGTGGCTTATCTTTCTACCTTTCACACCTTTTTTGATATAAGTGAAATTTTTGAGAATTAATGGAGCATCTGGGGTGGTGGATGGAGTAGGGAATTGGAGTCAAAGGACCTGGTTTCTGGTTGTGCCTGGGCCACTCACAGCAACTAACTAGTCTTGTAATCTAGAGTAATTTAATTTGTCTTAGCCTCAGTTCCCACCTCTGTAAATTGGGCAAAATAATGTCAACTGCACAGGATGGTTTTTAGGATTAAATGACATTAACACTTCGCAAATATCAGTTCTTTTATAACATGGACTCTTCCAGCTCTGCTACAACTGTGTTGACAAGTAACTGGGTTATAGAGCTAGGTTCTTTCCACCTGAAGATGGATCATTGAGGAGTAGTAGCTAAGAACCTCCCCTAAAACTTGATTGTAGTGACTCTCCCAAATAAATTTTGATAGAATGCCCACGTGATTATATTCCTCATGTATCAGAAAGTTTTGGTGTAATCCAGACTTAACTAGTTTGACATTGTTCATATTGTGTCGTCTTGTGGTGAGTGGCTCCAATCCCACTTTCTGTGATGCTGTGGGGTAGACAGGACTGCGTTAAAAAATTAGCCCTATAGTGCCACTCGGGGCTAGTTACTCTCTGAACCTTAGTGCCTCATCTATGAAATGGGGGCAGCAATCATTGTTGATGTGAAGATTGAATTGTGGGTTGTGGTGAGGATTAAATGAGATCATGTTTGTGGTATTCCTACTGTACAGCCAGACACTGAGTTAATTTCCTTATGGAATTAATTTCCTGCCAAGTTGAGCCTCATGAGGTGCCCTCCCTGGGAAACTCCCAGTACTGGACTGTCCAAGACTGGATGCACAGCCTGCAAAAAGGGGTATTTTCGATAAATAACTGAGCCTCTAAAATCAGAATAGATTATTATTATTTTTTTACTTAAATAACTATATATTCAAATTGGTGAAAAGTTTAAGAAAAAAATGGTGGGGGAGGTATACCATTGTGGGGCAAATCAATCAGTCAAAACAAATAAAAAACAGCAAGTTGAGATACATAAACACACACACACACACACACACACACACACACACAATTTTTGGAAGGACACACAACGGGCCAGTAATAGTGGTTTGCCCTGGGAAGAAAGGAGGAACTGGGGATTTAGCGTTGAAAGAAAGAAAGAAAGTAGGGATTTACACATACCATTTGATACTATAATATTTGAAATTTTAATATTGTGCATTGTTGGAATACACACACACACACACACACACACACACACATACACATTTATATAAAATAACCTGTAGTTACTCAAATGGTTAAAATTTAAATTTATAAAAAAATTTTTTTAAGGTGGACCCGAGGTTGTCTGGCTAAGTTCTATGCTCTCTTAGGCCACTATCAAGTTGGTCCATTATCCGCAGGCAGAAGCTCTTCACCAGGCAGTCAGTGATTAACCTTCTCATTATATTCTTCAATTGAAAGTCTTAAAACCGAATGTTCTTGAAGATATTTAATAATTCCCAAATTCCTGCCAATTCAGACTAGGCTTCTATTCTTGTTACTCAGGATTGATTTTACTTGATATGGCTTGAAGTATTTAAAGTTTTATGCTGTTTGGGGGAAGTCCTCCATTTCCCCCTTTATTTGAATTAAATAGTGACTAATGATCACATCGAGTGGCCTCTTCCTCAGCTGAAGTCTTCAGTGGAGGGGTGGTTGGCTGATAGTAAAAGTAGCGCCTGCCTGGGTCCTGGATTCTGTGAGCAGAAGTTTTCCATCTGTGGACCACAGTGAGAGTGAATGATAGTGGAGGTTGCAGGGGTTAATGATGCCTACCTGAAAATACTTAGCAATCCCACGTGTGTCAAAATTCAACTCATATATCTTATTGTATAATATACTGGCCTGATTTAATATTTAAAAATTTCCCCCCAAATTGTTAGGTAAAAGCAAGATGAATCACATTCCCACTGAGACCCTGAGGATATAAAGTGCCCCAGGTTGAAAAGCAAAACATCATGTGGGTACTCTTTTCCGAAGTAGCAAGTCTTTTGGGGAAATAGAAAACAATGGGTTTAAGCTTGATAAACTCACAGTAAGTAAAGCTGGATGAGCTCATCTGAGGATTTACTCTTCCCTTGGCTTCTATCTCCCTGTTTTCTGCTGCTGGGCAATTTTACATTCATGTTGTATTAAGTTCAGTGCCATTTTTCTTTTAGAATTTTTCACAGATAATTACCTCTTGGGTACTTAAAATTAAGTGTAAAACATCCTCTTCCTAAACATACCATCAAATTAAGTAAATAAAGCACAATTTGAGAACAGCTTTTATTAAAACAATAAAGTTTTGGGGACTTTTTATTGTCTTTATAAAGTATAAAATTTTGCATACCTCCTCAAGCATAATTTTAATGTTAGGCTGCTTGCCTTGCCCAAAAGAAAAGTATCAGTGTTACCCTGGATGAAGATCTGAGGCCAAGGGGACCTTCAGATTTGAAAAAAAAAAGAACAGTTTTGATTCTGTTGAACTAATTTATTCCACTATTGATCTGTACTTGCACAGGGCTTTGTTCTAAAATAAATAGTTTAGTTGCTGTTTCTGTCTAGAATATCGGTGGCTGATTTTATATTGACAGGCCTCTGTGAGAAGTTTTGATTTGAGGCAGGATACACACCTCTCTCTGAGGACGTTTCCCACACTGAGCATCACTATAGACGAGTATGGATGAACACACTAAGGACAAGAGCATCCAGGCATATAGTTGGGGGCCTCTATTCAGAGTGGTCTTGTCTGGTCCCTGTTTTGCTGATAGTGGGAGAGAAGTTTAGAAGGTCTACTTAGGAATAGCGTTCAACAAGTACTGAATGCTTGTGTGCCGTGGTGTTCTGGCGCTGGGGATGTTGGGATGGGCCATGGAGCGTGGCCATGGAGAGTTTGTACTTTTAGTGGGAGCCAGTCAACAAACAGATATGGGCTATGTCAGGCAGCGATAGGTTCTATGAAGAAAACTAAAGCAAGGCTAGGGACTAGAAAAACAACAGGGAAAATTCGTGTACACTGTACGCTTTAGAATTGTCAGTGCCATAAATGATTGAGAAGGCTGTGGAAACGTTCCAGATTGAATGAAGCTAGAGACATGACAACTAAATGCAATCCCTGACCCTAAACTGGATCTGATTTTGTACTGATGAAATTAGATTATGGGCAGTGGATTAATAAGGTAGTTGATAACTGTATTGTGATTATGGAAGAAAATATCCTTGCTTTTAGGAAGGATACACTGGAGTAGTTTATATTTAAGGGTAAAAGGCTATGATGTATGAAACTTACCCTGAAATGGTTTAAAAAATTTCTTGTGTGTGTGTGTGTGTGTGTGTGTGTGTGTGTGTGTATTGAAGGGGAGGAAAAGAAGAGAGGGAACACATGATAAAACAAATGGGGTAAAATGTTAATGGATGAAACTGAAAAAAGTGTACACAGGTGTTCTTTTTGTAACTTTCTTTAAGTTTGAAGTTATTTCCATATAAAAAGGTGTTTAAAAATCATGTAGACTCTAACATTTTCAAACAAGATCCTGTTTTTTTAAAAAATGCATATGTTCCTACAAATCGTTGACATGGTAGTATGAATTTTAAGGAAAGTAATTATTCACTTGCTCTTTTCTAGCTGAGTCAAACTGTCAAGGAAAACAGTGGTTTTCAGAGAGTTAAAGAGAATTTGGGGAAAGGAGACATGGTAGGGTGACTACAGTCAGGCTAATATGGAGAACTGGTTAGACTACTGGGCCTTGGAGAGCAGGGAGGATGCTGTGTTATGGAAGATGGAGATTTAGACAGGAAGGTGGCGGGGGCAAGTCAGTGATAAGCTGACAGTAGGTTGAAGGTTGGCCCTTATGGTTGGGCAATCTCTGCAGCCCATTCAGTATGCTATCTTTGGCATTTATCTTTTTTAAAAAACAACAACTTTATGGAGATATAGTTTACATATCATGAGAGACACTTGTGGATTACCAATAATATATAAATATATAAAATTATGATGCCAGTATCTATCAAAATTGATAAAAAATGCTAGGTACACTGTTAAGTACCTTACTAGACATTATTTCATTTAATACTTACAAGATTCTTACAAGATATGTTTTAGTTTCGTGAGAGAGAATGATGATAGTAAAACCTTGAGAGGTTATAAATAACTACCTTAGGTCACATATCTGGTGAGGAGCTGAATTTTGAACCCATGTCTCTGATATTCCAAAGCCAGTGGGCTGGGCTGCCTTCCCATATCTCCACAGTGTGAGCAGAGATTTTTGTCTCTGGTACCTTAGAACAGAACACGGGGCACTTCCTGAAATGTGGAAGAGTAAATTGAAACTTTTTAGCCAAAGAAGGGAAGATTTTGTAACTAATAGACCTTGACTATGTCATGTAGGGAAAATGAAAATATTTGGGAAGTCAGTTGAGTGTTTTGGGGCTAGTATCAGTGGAATCAGTTCTGGGCTGGGTAAACTATCTCATCCACCCATGTACCCATCCATTCATCCAGCCAGCCATCCGTTGGCGTTGGGTTCTCGAGGTGGCTGTCTAGCCCTGAATTGTGTTTTGGTTCTGCAGGCACCAACATCCCCAGCCTCTCTTGTCCACACTACATATCTGATGATCACATGTCCCTCTATGGCAAACTTGACCCCCTTCATCTTCTACCCATGGCTGCTTTTACAGCCCTCCGTAGACTCCTTGTCACCTACCCTTGACAACGTAGAGAGGTTATCAACAGGCCCATTTGGGGTTAGGATACAGGGACATTTTCAGTGGCACCCTGGGTTCCATTGGCATTTGCCTTCGGGATCTTTCTTTCCTTTGAATCCTTCTTGGCCAGGTCAGCAGCTGGAAAAAATGCTGATGCCTGATAGGATATTTGGTTTTCATTTGTCTCCTTGACAGCTTATCTTCATGGCATCTTTTTTATCCCCCTTAAGCCCTGCTACTTGGCAGATCTGCATACCTCTTTGGATTTAAAAGCCCTTTTTTTTGTTCACTGGATAGCAGGCATTTATAAACTGCCTACTGTGTGCTGTGCCCTGACCTTCATGTCCTTTTCCTTTACAGCATATAGTGTAGACATTTGAAGTTCCTAGATTCACATCTTGCATTGATGTAAAAAATAAGAACAACAGGGAACTACTTTGATCCTATGGGAATAGTTTGTTCAAATGCCACAAAAACGTGTTCTCTCGTTGTAAAAATGATAAATAGTGCATTATAGTTCCTAAGTCCTTTCACATATGTCACCTGATGCTGGGGTTTTTCAGTGCTGGCATTGATAATTTTGGCAGGTAATTCTTTGCTGTGAGGGGCTGTCCTAAACACTGCAGGATGTGCAGTAGCGATGCCAGTAGCACCCCCATCATCAGTTTTGACAACCAAACAAGTCTTCTTTTGCCAAATGATTCCTGGAGGGGGCAGAATCACCTCTAGTTGAGAACTACTGCCTCATACAATTCTCACAACAATCCTAGTAGGTAGGTATTATAGCTCCATTTCACAGATGAGGAAACTGAGGCTCAGAAAGGTTAAATGGCCACTCGACTAGGATGTGTCAGAGGCGAGACTTGGAAGTTACCCCCATGTGTTTGACTCTTCATCTGGGGCTCTTCTGTACCCCCAGCTGCTAGGGAATTGCGCTTCAGTGTCCACGGAGAAGCTCGGCCAATGGGGTGGTTCTGCAGTGGAACTCGTGCTCTTGGGAAACGCCTTGCTCTCTTGCCAGGTGTGAGACAGCTCATCCATCATGCAGCTGAGACTCCTGGGCATCTCCCCCAGTGCGGGATGCAGCTAGGAATTGAGACAGATTTTTATCAGCGAAGCAAAAATTCTCTCATAGTCCCGCTCCATCAGGCCGGCTTGGAAGATCCCCAGGCCCAGCCATGGAATGAAAGGGGCCCCAAACTTTGCAGCCTTGGAGTCTCTGTGCCAAGATTTTGCACAAATCTGAGAAGAGCTTGGTGGCACCTCTGGCACATGTTGCAACTGCTGAAGAGCGAATCACAGATTTCTGAAGTTTTATTTCACCCCATGCTCAGTGCTGCACTGGCAGAGTGGAGAAGAGATTGGACTAAACGTACACTTGAGGCGGAAGCTTGAAAGCCTGTGAGCCCTGCTGGGCGAGGCAGCACTGGCAGGGCTTTGGCTGGGCCTTCTGGCCCTCCTCATGGGCTGCAAACACTCGGCCGCCGTGAGGACCCACAGCAGCGCCTCCTCCTGTCTCAGCCCGCTGTGGGAGGATACCGACAGTGGTTCTTGCCAGCTCCCTTACCTGTGGTCGTCTAAGGTAAATGGGGATCTCAGGAACTGGGGATGGGATTGAAGGGGTGCATTTACTCTTCAGCTCTCCTTCATGTCTCTTTGAGGAAGAAGCACTTCTCCCTTGGGATAGTGTAGACAGCCTCCCAGAGCATCTGGGATTTCTTCACATTGTAAAGCCATAAATATTCTTTCCCCCTGTGGGATGCATGGTACAGACTGGCCAAACTTGAGGCGGTGTCTCTTTAGAGCCCGATTTTTGAAATACAAAAGAATATGACTAGCTTCGAATGACTTTGAAATAAGAAAAAAAAAATCCCTGTCTTTTCTCATATAAAGTCTTTCTGCAACTTTAGATCCTGACCTTGGCTAACGGCTTTGATTTGCTTGCTTTTGAAGCCAACTTGATTTATCATGTTGTGAGTGCTTTCCTCATTATCTCAAATATCAAATAATATGCAGACATACCATTAGTGGGTACAGTTCAGGACTGAGAGTCAGGAAACTTGAGTCTTCTTACAGTTCTATCATTGGCCTTGACCTTGAGCTATTGGCTTTTTTTTTGGTACCTCAGTTTCTTTTCTTTTTTTTTTTTTTAAACGAGGATTTTGTTTTTTTTTAATTGGGGAACAGTGTGCTTTTCCAGGAGCCATCAGCTCTAAGTCAAGTAGTTGTTTTAATCTAGTTGGGGAGGGCGCAGCTCAGTGGCTCATGTGGGGACTGAACTGGCAACCTTGGTGTTATGAGCACTGCGCTCTAACCAACTGAACTAACTGGCCGCCCCAAGTACCACAGTTTCTTATTCTATAAAGTAGATGGAGCATTTCCTCTCTTTATTTCACAGAGATATTGCAAGACAAGCAAATTAATACTTTAGAGACGTTTAATTAAAGTAGCTATTAATATCATAATTATAATGATGACGAATAGTATAATTGCCCTCTTTCTATGCTGAAGGTACCATGAGAGTGATCTGAGAATGCCGTGCTGCTGACCTCTGTGTGTGTGTTTCCTGTGGGAAGAGAAGGAAGAATATTTCTCTCTGACGCTCATTTTAATTTGGTAGTGCATGTAGAGTTTTGATTTGCTTTTTGTTATGTTAGAAGTACTTTACTGCTTCCTGGCTCTCTGTCCCTTTGCTCCATTCCCATTCCCCAAAGTAACAATTCTAGGCACATGCATGTATGCACTGTTTTCAACAAGAGCAGGGAAATGGGGCCATATTTTGTAAGCTCGTTTGTGATTTTTTTTCCCATATTTTGTGTTTGTATTTTTTACGCAATAATGTTGGAAATCTTTCCATGCCAGTATATGCGTGTGTGATACTGTCATTTTTAAGAAGATCAGCTGCATGGTATTTAATGGAATGTATGTGTCGCCGTTCTCTTAACAGTCCCTTGATTGGCATTTTTTGGGTGCATAAGAGACCCCTTGTTAAAGACCAAGGCCTTGTTATGGTGTGAAGTATTGTAGTAAGGCCCGTGAGACCTAGAATAAGGAACTCTGCTACTCCTGGCTCTGTGTGTGTTAGGATTAGCTGCTCAGCCTCTCTGCGCCTCAATTTCTTATTAAGAATTGGGATTTGGGCTATAAGATATTCTCAGATCCTACCCAGTCTTAAATGTTGTCAATTCAACTTCAGATCTTGTTTACTAGTTATCTATTGCTATGTGACAGACATCTCAAAACTTAATGTCTTATTTAACTTATTTAGCTCACAATTATGCTGGGCGTTTCTTCTGGTCTGAATTGGGCTCAGCTGATCCCTTTGGCCTTGCTTATGTATCTGCAGTCAGTTCACAGGCGGGCAGGGGCCTGAGAGTCCTGGAAGGCTGCACGTGTCTATCTGGTGGTTGGCTGGCTGTTGGCTGGGCAATTGGAGTGGGTGGAGAGTGTCAAAACACGACATGTTCCTCATCCTTCAGCCTACCCTGAGTCTGTTCACCTGTGGCTGGCCAGGGCTCCAACAATGGCAAGTGTTCATCCACAGTTGGGTGATGGAGGATAAATAGAAGACACTGGTGAGAAAAAGGATGTGTGCTCAGACACAGGAGAAGTGGGAGGGCTAATCGTCCCAGAAGCTTTGAAAGGTGAGAGTGCTCAGTAGCATCAAAAGCTGCAGAGAGAAATAAAGAAGGGGGAATGGGAAAAATTTGCCTTTGGGTTTGTCCTGAGGAAGGTCAAGAGAAGTCGTATGTTTTATATTTAGCCTCCAGCATTAGATTAATTGTTCCAAGTACGGTTTTAAAAATAGCCATTTCTTCGTTGTCATTGTTCAGTTGTTTCCGAGTTGCCCTCTGCAAGGCACACATCTTATCTTCTCAATGCCTTGACCTCAGTGGTGCAGGTAAATCAGATAAATAATGCACAGATGAGCCATGGAAACTTAAAAGAGTGGTGAGACAGGTGTCAAAAAGAGCCTGCCTGCTGCATATAACAGAGGTTTGGGGATCTCTGAAAAGACTTTGTTTGCCCATGGGCCTTCCTCTTTCTGGGACATGTAGAACAGTAGAGAATTTCAAATCTAGACTTGGTGGAGCAGTTGCTTTGGCTTTTTTTTTCTTTTTCTTTTTTCTTTTAATGTGTGCTGGAACTCCTGCTTTGTAGTCCCTCTGTGTGAAGTGCGAGAGAGAACTACTTCTACTGGGCTCTGCTCTGTGTGTAATACAATGTTATAAGGAAATCCTGGAATAATATAACTCGTTAGTTTAACATTTGTTCTTATTATAGAAGTAATATAATTGTATATAAGAAAATTTGGAACATAGAGGAAGGAACAACATGGTCTCGCCCCTCTAAAACATCCGCTGTTGACAATTTGGGATAGTTGGAGCAAATATTTTTTACTCTTGTGGTGGTGGACTTACTTTCTATTTTAATAAGAAAATTTGAGCCATTCTTTAGAATGCCTCCCTGTTTTTATCCAATAGCCCTGGGTATGTAGTTCTGCTTGTATTAAGGGGAAATGAGACCAGCCTTAAAATAAAATAGTCTGTTATGTTCCATAGACGTGGAATAAAGAAAAGATGCCCCTCCGGGATGAGTAGGAAGACATGGGTAGAGGCAGACAGACGTGTTAGAATTGTCTGTGCAGGGCTGTCTGATTCTTAAGGCATTATTAATCTTTTTCTTTTTCATTTTTCAAAGCAGAGGTGAAATTCACCTCACATAAAATAACCATTTTAGGGCCAGCCGAGTGGCTCAGTTGGTTAAGAGCTCACTCAAGAGTGTGAGCTCTGAGCAACAGGGTCGCCGGTTCAATTCCCAGCCCAAGCTGAGCTGCTGCTGCGCTGCCAATAGGCTCAGCTAAAAAACAAACCCCCCCCCAAAAAAACATTTTAAAGTTGACAATTCAGTGATGTTTACTACATTCACAGTGTGCACCCATCACTTCTATGTAGTTTCCCAACATTTTCATTACCCCAAAATAAAACCCTGTACCCATTAAGCAGTTACCCTTCATTTCCCCTTTCTGAGCCCCTGACAACCACCATTCTGCTTTCTGCTTCCGTGGTTTTACCTGTTGTGGACATTTCATGTAAATGGAATCATATGATATGTGACCTTCTGTGTTTGACTTCATCCAGCATAATGCTTTTGAGCTTCAACCATCAGGTAGCATGTATCAGTACTTCATTCTTTTTTTTTTTTTTTTAAGCTGAGCCATCCTGCCACCTGTTGGCAGCTCAGCAGCTGTTCAGCTCGGGCGGGGAATTGAACCGCTGTTGCTCAGAGCTCAAACTCTTGAGCGAGCTCTTAACCAACTGAGCCACTCGGCCGGCCCACTTCATTCTTTTTTATGGCTGAATAATGTTCCATCATATGGCTATATGGTAATTTGTTTATCCAGTCACTATGTAATGGACATTTGAGTTGTTTCTAGCTTTTGGCTATTGTGAATAGTGCTGCTATGAACTTCCGTGTATTGGTTTGAGTGCCTGTTTTCAATACTTTTGGGTAAGACGTTAATCTTGATCCTCACTCCCTAGATTGTAAAATACTTACATTGAGGCAGTCCACTTGGATCAGGACAACTCACAGTTGGAACCGACACATTTTGCTTCTGCAAAGCACTTCTCTGCTTTATATTGATTTTGGTCACGATCCCAAAGATAATACATGGGGCCTCTTTTCCCCGATGGGGAGTGATTGGTGCTTTGTTACAGGAATCCTAGTTCAGCATCTTCCATGTACAGTGTAAAACATAAGACAGAATCTCATTCTTCTTGTCACAACTGCTCATGGGGTAAAACAGTCTTTTCCTGCTCTGCCTGTCAGCCGATCTTAATTCCACAGCCCCAGATCCCAGAGCCCCTGTCACGGCCTCATCGGCCCTCTCGACTCAGATGGAGCATGTGCACTTGTGGCTGCCTCCTTTGTTTGGGTTACAACTGACCGTCCACGGCTGCCAGTGACTGTGGAGCTATTAAACGTGCGACTCCCACGAGCTCCAGATGCGTGTCCTGGAGATACACAATCATGAACTTCTTCATCAGTTATGTTCTGTGTAGTGTCTAGATTGGGCCCTTGTCTGGAAATTCATCTCTGCATTCCTCAGGATAGTTCTTAAAGATTGGCAGAAGAAATGAAATTTGTTGTGCCAACTGGAACTTCAGCCTATAGGGAGTAAGTCTGGGTGGGAAAGAAAAGGAGGAGGACCAACAAATATCACAGATGGCATGTTAAATCAAGCATATTACCATTTTGGTTACTGTCAGGCACCCTGTATAATAATGCGGACCTGTTGCTTTAGGTGGGTTCCCCCAGAAAGCAGAGCACACGAGGGCTTGGGTGCAGGAATGTGGTCCTAGGCAAGTGGGGAGACCAGGAAGAATGAGATAATGGCAGTTGGCAAAGGCACCCCAAAGACATGCTATTGTGCTGATGGTTACTGCTGTGGGCAATTAAAGCAGAATCCCATTGGTCACCCGGTAGAAACCATATAGAATATGCTTCAGAATTTCCACTCCTTGTACAGAAGATGGTGTAATTTACCTACTGGCTCCCCTCTCCCATTGATCAAGGGTTGCCCCATGGGGGTGTTAGCTCTTTCTTGTCCTTCTGGGTTTGCTGTTGTTCCTGCTTTGTACTTGCTCTTGCAAGTGGGTTCCCATTGACTTTCCGAATTGGCTTCCACAGAATAGCCCCAGATCAGAAAGCAGGCAGTAAATAGAACAACCAAGACCTCGTATTAACATCTGAGCACCGCTGGTTGCCTCAGCAACTGCTCAAGTTAAAAGGTGGGCCA
Source organism: Hipposideros armiger (assembly GCF_001890085.2). Classification (NCBI taxonomy): domain Eukaryota; kingdom Metazoa; phylum Chordata; class Mammalia; order Chiroptera; family Hipposideridae; genus Hipposideros; species Hipposideros armiger. The sequence goes on along the minus strand of NW_017731774.1, from coordinate 1,402,768 downwards.
AGAGGATGTAAGGCAGGATATACATGTTTCTGGCACATGTGATTTCCATATTCCTCCATCTCTCTCTGGGTAGCCACTACTTTTTTATCTCTCAAAGCTTCAGGAGTTTCCAGAATTGATGGTATACAATCATGCGGACTTTCCACAACCTGGCTCCTTGTGCAGGTTATGTATTTATCTCCTCTTCACCTCTTTTTTTTCTTTCCCGTTATTCATTTTGATGGCATTAGTCCAGTTGATCATTTAGAGTTAATGCCACTAAGTCTGTTAAAACTATAGGAATTCAATTAGATTTTATACAAGACTAAATTCTCTTTTAATAAAATAGACAATTTGGACTCTTCAACAGGTAGTAGAGTCTCTAGAGACGAGGAGAAATGAGGAAAAATCGCTCGTGTACTCTCACGCAGGAAGCGACCAGAGTTTAATTTTCTCCTTCATGCGCTCCAGAGTCTGTTATGACAGTAATATACTGGCTGAGAAGCATTTGGAGTCCTAGCAGGAGCTATTGTGTTTCTGTCAAACCAGACAACTTTGCATCTCCATTTCCCTTGAGGATCAGGCCATCGTCCTCGCTGTCCTGGAGTATTAACGTAGAGCTGACCTGCGCAGGTAGGGGTACCTGGTAGATAAGACCATTTCTCGTGTGATGAGCCCAGGAACTTTTGGCTGAGCCAGTATTTGTACTAGTGAATTTATGGACACTTTCTTGCAACTCACACCCTAGAGAACAGGCTATTCCAGGGTTTATAACCCTAGGGCCGTTACACCAGGAGAAGTCCTTGGAGCTGATGATTTGGAGACATTGTCTCTTAATCAGAAACAGTTGGCGAAAGCAAGGCATCATAAATGTGATGCATACAAACCTTAAGCATGTACATATCATTGTAACTTAAAATCCTCACCCATGTTTAGATGGAGTTCCAAGGCCCTTTCATCAAGCATGGGTTGACTGGTAGAAATTCTGCACCTTCTTTCTTATAGAAAGCATATCTATAATGTGGTTCCTATAATCTCCTGTTTGGGTTTCTTTAAAGAACAGTGCAAACTCATTACAGAATCCTAGATTTTATAAATGGTTTCTGGTCTTTTATAGTGATCAAGACCACACCTAAATTCAGAACAGTTTTTCGCGGTATACTTTTAATGATATGTTTCAAGTCATGCACCTTAGTTTGATAAAGATGAGTATTTTTCATATTTAGGTATTATCAATTTATTACTTAAATTATGCATTTAAAGTAATAAGTACCCCTGTACAAGCAGAGTGGGGACTAAATACAGTTGGCTTTTTGTAGACACTCAGCTAAGCTCGTGGGAGCAGAAGTGTGCAGGCACCATCAGACAGACAAGGCTGCAAGCTGTGAGCACTGAGCACCTGTGTGTATCAGTCAGTAGGGGTTATGGAAGGAAGTGGTGGGAAATCCAATTACTTGGTTAAATTGAGGACATTGAGAGCATCTGATACAGCTTTTCTATTGTAACTCGACTACCTGATATCCTGAGTTTGGGCAATGCAAAAAGCCTCACACATAAAATGGTGTAAACCTCTTCGGGGTTGCTTCTAATGACTCCATCCACATACTTTCTGCGTGGAAATTATCGGCACCCATGGGAGTTCTACGAGTTTCCAGCTTTGCCAGATATTCATTTGGTGGTCTGGGTTCTGCAAATTTCAGTGATTGGAATTACAGGGATAGAGTCCTTGAACCACTTATACTTTTAGTGATTTCCTGTCTGAAATTCTTTGGTAAAAATTGAGATATCCGAGACTGTGGTTCTTTCCTTTGTGATCCAGGAATTAGTTGTAAGAAAAGAAGAAAAAAAATCTTGTTGGCTCTGCGTACTTGTCAAGTCCTGTGTCTGGATTCTGAAAAGTCCAAGATACACAATCTAAATTCCTTTGTGTCTTAAATGTAAGCCTAGCTTTGTGTTAGCATAAGCTTGTGAACCTACATGGTTTCTTTCTGCTCTTTACTCAGATTCCTTGAGTTATTAGCAAGTCTCGTACTTCCGTCTTAACCTCATGAGTAATACCAAGCTGGGAATAAGTAATTAGTGGGATTTATTCCACAGATCATGGAGGAATCTGCATTCAGCTGAGGCTGGTGACAATGGTGTGATTAAAATTTTTTTTTTAGTGTGAAGCTTTTTGAAACACAAGTAGGAGTGCCCTTTGAGCTTTATGCTTTTGTGCCAGAGCGTTTTGGAAGGAGATAATGATCTCTGAGTAGGTAGGAGCGCTTCTGTCAGAGATTAGTTATTGATTGTAAGAAAATCAAATTTGCTTCTTGAAATGTTCTGTCTTAGAATTGCTTTGGACTTTTCATCCCCACAGCTGCTGTGACTCCCTGGTAGGTGACAGAAATTTAAACATGCAATAGGAGCCCTTTTCCCACCATGGTATGGAGTGATCATTTATAGAATTCCTTGACATGCAGCCTCCTTTTGTTCTGTGATTCATTTTTGGCATAAAATATCTTCTGGGTCGATTATATTGAGACGTGAGAAGAAATAGAGAATTGAATAAATCATGAACTGTCCATCTTCGGGGCAGTAGTAATACAGTTTTACCATGAAAATTATCCAATCGAGATGATACATGCTATGTAGACATATGTAAATTTATGCAAATGACAATTTAATACCTGAATATGGCCCTGAGGAAACAAGCTTATTGGAATCCATTGTTCTAATTGGCTCATCATTCTGAGTGTCTGAATCAGCCCCAGGTAATACCACGTACTCTGGCTTGTCTGGCAATTGTAATTTCTAATTTAGAAGCTCATCTTTCCAGTCCGTTACCTCTTGGACCTCAACGCCTACTGTTCTATGCTTTGCTCACTTCTACCCTGGCCATGCTGTGTTCCTTGCTCAAACACCCCAGGGCCTTGGCATCTGTTGAGTTTCTGCCAAAAATGCTGTTCCCCAGATGTCAGCATGGCTCACTCCTTTGCTTCATTCAGGTCTTTAAATCAAATGTCACCTTCTCAGATGGCCTTCTCTGGCCTCCTATCTAAAATTGGAAAGCCCTCCCACCTTTCAATATGTCTGCTTTATGTTGTTTTTATGTATTATCTGTTTTATATCATCCCATGGATTATCTAAAATACTTCATATTTTAATGATTTATTTATTTATTTTGATCTCTTTGCTTTACCAGAATGCCGCTTCTATGAGGGCAGGGATATTTGTCTGTTTTGTTCATTGTTATATCTCAATTGCCTAGGACAGTGCCTGGCACATCGTAGATGCTCAAGAAATACTCGTTGGATCCCTGAATAATATGTGTTGGTCGTTTTTTGGACATGTTGTGTTGACTTATAATTGTGGGTGGTGTGTCATTTCCAGACTCTTCTGTCTCTTGAAAAAGGAGAGGAGATACTAAAAAGTCATTGGTGGTATTTTTTTTTAATTAAAATTTATTGGGGTGACAATGGTTAGTAAAATTAAATAGGTTTCAAGTATATAATACTGTAATACTTCATCTGTGTGTCACTTGGTGTGTTTACCACCCAGAGTCAGTTCTTCTTCCATCACCATATATTTGACCAAAGGTGGTATTTTTAAAATTAGGTTTTCAGAAAAGGAACAGTGGTTTCACCAGTGGTTAAAATTGAGGTTGGGGGGTTCATAGCTCTCTAAGTGTCAGTGTTTATTGCATTCATAGCATTTGCAAGATGAGGTCCTGTATCAGGTTCCACAGGGTACACAGTAGCTAGTTAGACACAGTACCTGGCCCCAGGGGAGGTCACATTCTAGGGGAGACAGTAAGGTGTAGACAGGTGATTCATGGATAAAACACGTTAAGTGCTATGAGTGTGAACTGCATTTTATCTTTGACATCTGTAGATATACTATCCATCAAACATTATCCCCATTATTGTGGGTAATTTTTTTTTTTTAAGATTTTTACTGGGGAATTGGGGGAAGGGGAACAGACAAGTTGCTGTCCTTTAGTTCTTCAGTCTAGTTATGGAGGACGTTGCTTCACTGGCACAAGTTGGCACCATCATTACATTCTTCCCGGGCGTGGCAGATCAGTCGCCGGCTTCTGGACGGCGGCTCACAGCGGCTGCTGGCCGCTCATGCTGGCTGCTGGCTACATACGGTAGCCCATGGCAACCCACTGCCACAGGGGCTGCAGCCTATGCCGTTGCCGGCGACTCAAGGCAGCCCAGCTCCAGGTTGAGCTGTTGTTCAGCATCTTAGCTGTAGAGGGCAGTGTCACTGGCCCTCATATGTGGGATCCGAACCGGGGCCCTCTGGCGTCCCAAGCCAGCTCTTAACCACGCGCCACTCGGCCGACCCCTGTTATGGGTAATTGATGAAAAAAATTCATATCAATGTATTTTAACATTAATGAATTTATTGTTTAAGTATTTGAGAATCAGTGTGTTATATGGGAGTTTGATATTAAAAAGTAATTTTTTTCTTCCAAAATGCTAATTAAACTACCAGTTATGGTGTTCTATAAAGAGTTGTGGATGTTTTTGGAGCTCAACTGAAGACAGTGGGTGAATGCCCTCTAGCAAGGCCATGCAGTGTAATGAGGCCATGGGGCCGGGAGCCAGCGTTGTGGATTTGAATCCCAGCTCCATTATTTACCAGCCATGTGACCTGGGGAAACATGTGGAATGTCTCTGTGCCTCATTTGCATCATCCTCATCTGTGAAATGGAAATTATAGTACCTACCTCATGGGGCTATAAAGAAGATTAAATGAGTCAAGGTGTATACATAATACTTAAAACAATTCATAGCACATAGTATCATGTAAGTATTAACTTTTATAAATATACTTATAATTAAAGTTATTACCATCGTTATTGGATCATGGCAAACCCTTCAGTCCAAACAAGGCCTTCTCTTAAAAAATTTTTTTAAACTCTCACACTTGTTTTCCTTTCTTCCCTGTTCCCGTTCTTCTTGTCTCTGTTGGGCATCAATTCCCTGGATCTGTATTTGTCTTTGCCTACTATGTGTTTTAAACTTACATACATGGTATTGTCCTGCAGATTTTATCGTTTTCTTTTTAAACTTGTCTAACTCAGTAGTATGTGTTAAGTTTTGTACCTCTAAGTCGTTACTTCTAACTGATGCATGCATGTTATTTTTATTGTATGGATAGCCTACGTTTCATTTATACAAACTCTTACTGATATACACCTACATTGCCTCAAACTCCCCATCCTCATAAAGAGTGAACACTCCTGTATATACAAGTGACTGGGAGCATATTTTTTGGGTATCTGCCCAGGAGAAAGCTTGAGGATCATAGGGAACATGCATATGTATTATCACTAAATTCTGCTATCATGCTACCAAAATGGCGGCACCAGTCTACTTTTCCACTAGCAATGCAGAGGGTTCCAGGTTCTTTATATCATTGCCGTTACTTGGTGTTTTACGCTTTAATTTTGGCAAATCTGTTGGATGTAGGATCTCCTAGTTATTTTAATTTGTATTTCTCTGATTGCCTTGATATACTTGTTAGCCATTAATGGTTCTCCTGTATATTTCCTATTGTCATTCTTTGCCAGTTTGTTTATAGTGTTTTCTGACTTCTGTGTATAGGAGCTCCTTTTACATTCTAGATATTAATGTTTTCTCCCAACCTCCACACATTTGTTAATTTTGTATAAAGTGTTTGTGTTGAATAGAAACCCTTATTTACAGTATAGTCAGATCTGTCAAACGTTCAACATGTGTTTTGCACTTTTGGTCTGTTTAAGAAACACTCTCCTGCAGGCAGAGTTACATAGATATTCTCCTGCATTTTCTTTTGTTAGCATTGTAGTTTTATTTTTTACATTTAGAATTTTAGCTTTGAATATGCTGTGAGGTACAGAGCCAGCTATATTTTTGCTTTGTCAATATCATTCTCTCCATGGTTTATGGTACTGCTTCTGGAATATGCCAAGTTCTCATATATACATAAGTATGTTTTTATGCCTTCTTTTTCAGTTTTTACTCTAGTTGCTGTTCCTGCATGAATACCATATAATATCATGTGTTTTTATTATCTTTTTTTATTGGGGAACAGTGTGTTTTTCCAGGACCCATCAGTCTAGTTGTGGAGGGCGTGGAGATCAAACCGGCAATGTTGGTGTTATGAGCACTGCGCTGTAGCCAGCTGAGCTAACTGACCGCCCATGGCTTTGTTTTGTTTATTAATATTTGAATCTGGTGCTAGGATTAGTCCTTTTCCTTTTCAAAATTAAGTTGGCCCTTCACAAACCTCTATTTTTCCATTCCTATATTAGAATAAATTTGTTGAGTTGCTCAAAAAACCCTGCTGAAATTTTTATTAGAATAATCATATAATAATTCGGGACATCTTTACAATATTAATTTGTTCCATTCACTAACCTTGTATCTATATCTCCATTTTCTCCAATTTTCATTGATTTCTTTTGAAGATTTAAAAAAACCTCCACAAAAGTCTTATGTATTCCTTACTGAATTCGTGCCTATACATCATAGTTATTATTACAATTGTGAATACCTTCTACTATATTTCCTACTTGGTTATTGTTGGTACAGAGGAATGCTCTTGGCTTTTCTAAGTTCACTGTACATTTGTTAACTTTTCTGGACTCATCAGTTTTATTTATTTTTTTGTAAAATGACCGTATCTATAATCAGTGACATTGTTGTTCCCTCCCTTCCTATCCTTCTACCTCTTCTGTTTTCTTGTCTTATTTTATTAGCCAATGCCTCCAGAACTATGTTAAACTGTGATGATATTGGAATCCTTATTTGCTTCTAAAACTAAAAGCAATGAAGCTGAAATTTCTATATTCGGTATCACGGTTGTTCTAGTTTTCAGTATATAACTAATTGAGTCAAGGAAACATCTTTCTAGTCCTTGTTTTCAGATTTTTTTCAATTAAAATGGCAATTTTCAGCATTAACAGGTCTTTGTTTCATGTTATTTTACAAACATGTGTAAAATAAAATTATTTGTTTTGAGGATTTGCTATTCCAGGAAACTATAGTACACAATTATCCTGCTTTCAAAGGGGTGTTGTGTTTATATTTTTATGATGATAGGTGAGTAGGTTGAACTTTATCAAGAGGGAAGGTAATAATGTATAATATCATCTTTGTTTCTGTCAAATATTTTAATGTTTACCTTGTGTTAGACACTATTTTGAATGATTAGGTTCTCATTTAATTGAGAAGGGCCAACTGGAGGGGCTGAGTCTCAGGCTAGGCTTTTTAAGTTGAATCTTGACTGAAACATGTGACTTGGGCCCTACTTTAGTATGTTTGATTTTACCTTTTTGAGGCTATCATTTTTAAATGTGTAGAAGGAGAAGATTAGACTTGAGGTTCCTTCAGCTCAAAAATTCTATAATTCCACAGCACAAGAAATAGAAAGAATCTGGCTTGAACAGTTGTAAGACGGAATCTTACCGCTTTCAGAATAAAACATTAAAAATGAATCTGGGTACTTGGAATTGCAGGGTCCCAAACTAAGGATGTGGATGGAAGGTGCAAAAGTTGAGAGGGTGAATGTGTGGAAGGTTTTGAAATCTCTTATAACGACTTCTAGGTGGGTCTGGAAGATGGGGAAAATTGGGGGAAGTGGGGAAAAATAGGCAGTGAGTGACAGTGGGGTCAGGTGCATGAAACCAATGCTTTAAGCCTGTTTAGGACCTTCAAGCTTGACCTAGACAGAGGCTGGGCCAGAGTATAGGTTAGGAATTCTGGAGTGGTTGGATTAGCTGTTAGAGAAGAGTCAGCAGAATTTAGTTGGGTGCTTAAAATTTTGGGAGAAGAGGCAAGCCAAAAATGTTAAGTTTTCTTTCTATTTGGAGGAAATAGGAATATATATATTTATATATATGCATTTGCGTGCACTGATTTTTTTCAAAGATCTGGCATATGCATGTATAATCATGGTTTACAGATGATATTTTAGAAGCAGGCTAGAGACTGCCTCTCTGGGGAAAACTGCTGTTTTTCCTTTCAACATACATTTGCACGCATTTGTGTCTGTGTCTATTTTAAGAGATTATTGGTATAAAGTTAGTGGAAAATATTTAAGAAATTTTGAAGATTTGCAGATGACAATGGAAGAAATTCTCTAGGCTTGGTAACTTAAAGTTGCAATTCCTATTTCTGCTAGAAGATAGGAATTTGGAAAAAGAGAGAACTAAATATCATTTGGAAAGTTAATCATGGGAATGAACTTGGAAATTGTCCCAATTTAAAAAAATTTATTTCTAGTTTAGTTCTGTTTTAAGCTTGCGTTAATGAATATTAAAAAAACAAAAAGGGCAAATGAACAGGTTCATCTGAAGCTATTAAGCAAAATAGTAAAATGGATTCATTAAAGAATACTCCACATTTTATTCAGATGTTGACTACGAGGAAAATGAAATTCTGAGTGATTTTAAGGCACTCAATATACTATTTTGGAAACTGTTACGCTTTTCCTTTTTTATTGATTTTGAGGTATGTGTGCTTTTGGAAGAAAAGGAATAAATCACAGTTTTTGTGTTTAGCTTTCACATATTTAGAAATGGTACATTAAGTTTTTTTGGGGTTTTTTTTGTTTCTTTTTTTGAGGAAGGGAGAAAGAATGTAATGAAATGGTTTTAGTTGGTTAAATTTGTTTTTCAGAATACATAACCAGTCTGGTTTGATTTTTATGCCTCTCTTGGGTTATTTTATTCTGAAATATAGTGTCTTTTTTTCCTTTCACTGTGAAAAGAATTCAAGGAAGTGAGGAAAATAGGCTCCAAATTAAATGTCATTTGAATGCTGTTATAATGAATTGAACCTCAGCAATTTTTCCCATCAGAAAAATTTTCTACGGTAGAAGTGGTTGCCATAAATGTATATTTAAGATAGTCTCTCCTTACTTCTTTTCAGCTTTTTAATTTCAGCTTCAGCAAACCTATTATAAACTTTTGATACATGTTTTAAGAGATTTTTAGGACCAGCTAATTATCTTTTCAATTTGGGGTTTTGTGTTTTATTGCAAAATATTAATGGGAAATTGCCCATTACTTATTTAAACTCATTCTTTTCGGTTGGTACCCACATAGCATTAGAATAACTTACAGGCACTCTGCATTCTACAATAGATGGGTTTTTTAAAATGTGAAATCATATTTTAAATGTTCCTTTTCTCTGAAGCAAACTGTTTTTAGGAATTAGAATGATTGTTTTTAATTTACCTTTTTATTTTAAGTTAAGGCTATGTGTGTTTAAGGCACTGTTGAGAAAACAAACTTTAAGTCCATGTAGTATTTGACTCTGGGACTTACCCCTTCAACTATCTTGGTGCCTAAAGGCACCATTTTTTAAAATTAATGTGTGAGTGATGATGATGTTTACTGAATGCTTGCTATGTGGCCTGTGTTTACCTATCTCTTCTCCTTTCACTCTCCAGCAACCCAGTGCAGTAGGTATTATTAAAATTTTAGAAATGGAAATACCATGCTATTTTACTAGGCCACATAGCTCATGAGTGGTGGAGTTCAGATTTGAACTCAGGCCAGTGACTTCAGAAACTGCTCCTAACCACCCCCCACACTGTCTTGTAGGACTAGATCCTCTTGTTACTCTTCTAGACGGTGGAATGGTGGGAAGCCTCCAGGCTTCCCAGACGAGACTCTGTCTCTCCGGCCCATGGCTTGATGGCCCTGGCTGGACACATTCTTTCTCGTGCTTCCTCTCCCTTTTCATTCACACTTTTCCTTCATGCCAGTTCTGGCCAGTAAATGCTAAGAGTCTGTCCCTTTCCTGTGATCTTGGGAAATTTAGGAATCCAATGAAGAATGTAGGGAAACACTAACAGGTTGGTAAATATCATAAAACCTGACTGCATGTTGAGTGCCTGGGTGGGATCTGAGCTTCCGCACTGCCTTTCCTGCTGCTACCATATCCTCTTTCTTGCCCCCCTACTCCCCCCCCCCCATTTATCAGGCTGGTGCTTGCTGAGGGAGGGGTCACACAGGGTGCTTCTCCTAGGGAAAGGGTGAATCTTATTCCTGAATTAGAAACAGTTACTCTTGACTCAGAATTTTTCACAGATGGCACGCTTGGCATTTCTAGTCACCCCCCAGAATTATTGAAGTAAATGTTTGGAGCAAAAACCTGCCGTGTTGTTCCTCAAACGCTGATAATATTTTATTTTAAATTAGTAGCAAGGATGAGTATGTATGATATCTAAGCTCAAAGCCTGGAAATTTTAGACAGATTGTGTTTTGGAAAGACCCCTGCTGTTTTATAGTGGTGGCAGTTCACTGTCTTTTCTCTCTTTTTCTCCGGGTCTCTGATGACCTGTGGGATTTACCAAGAGGGAGACCTTTTTGCTCATTTTATCCTGAAAAGAGGCATGGGTGTGAGATAAACCATGAAAAACCCACAGTTAATGGGAAATTAAAGGTTTTTCAACTCAAATTTACTGCTTGTGAATTCAAATGACAGCCATTCAATAATGATCATGAAGTTAGACATCCACAGTGGAATAATTTGGCTTCTGGGTGAATTTTTTGATTTATGGCCACTTACGGTGCTATTGTACCAGCAAAGGCGCCTATTGCCAGAGCTGTCTTCCTCTCTAATTTCTGATGGGTTCTCATTTGACTCAGAATCTAGAAGTGTTTTCCCCCACTACAGTCTTGAAATTTGATTGCTGACCATATTGGTTCTCCGGTAATTGATTATATTTTGGGCTTTATCACCGCTTTGATCCTATAGAAAATAAAGAGCAGGTCAGTGACTGCTTATGATTTTGGGCTAAGTGACTTCTTAACATTTTAAAACTCAATAAGGCTTTCATCGATCATGTTTTAAGTGCTATAAGGAAAGAAACAAACTTTGTGCAGCTCCCACATGTCAGACACTGTGCTAAGCATTTTATGTGCAGGATCTAATTTAATCTTCATGATAGCTTTTAAGGGTCAATATTATCATTCCTTTTTTAAAGGGTAGGAAATTGATGCTTAATAAGAAAGCTTAAATAATTCTCCCGGGGACACAGCTAGAAACTGGTGGAGCTGGGGCAGCGAACCTTGCCTGTCTGACTCCAAAGCCCAGTGAAAAGCCTGCTTTTTCTTGGGTTGGAATAAGCCTCCCAAACAATCAAAATGTATCTCAGTCAACTCTTAATGCTTTGGCAAATTTACTGTCATTAACGGATTAGAGAAATATCTTCTTTCTTCCTCCACACTCCAAGTGAAATGATTGAGGCTGAAAGTAGATGATTGCTGTATTTTCATTGTGGTCAAGGTATATGTAATTTTCCCTTTTTTTTTTTTTTTTTTAAGCTGAGCCATCCTGCCACCTGTTGGTAGCTCAGTGGCTGCTCAGCTCGGGCCAGGAATCGAACCGCTGTTGCTCAGAGATTCAAACTCTTGAGCAAGCTCTTAACCAATGGAGCCACTCGGCCGGCCCTAAGGTATATGTAATTTTTAGACCACAAATTTCTCCAATTACCTAGATATAAGGTTATTTAAGAACAATACACGGCTACTACCCAACTTTATCTGTATTCCTATTAATTATATCCAAGTTCAAATGCAGAGAACCTTTACAAGCTACTGTGGTATTGCAGGGTATCGTAAAATTCTGATTTCTGCCCTGGCTCCCACCCTACTCCCCAACCTTTGGTGATTTGTAAAATTACAGACCGTTACCACTGAACAAGTTTTAGAGCTGTGACTGTTACCTGAGGCAGGGGCGGGGTAAGACTGTTTTGACCGTCCTGACTGGGTTGCTTTCTACATTGCTGCCGTGTCTCTTGATCTTCTCAGATTTGACCGGGGCTTCAAGTCCCCCTCAGAACAGCCTCCTAGGATGAAGTCACCTCTCATTGATCTTTCTCTTCCTCACTTCATGGGCATTTTCTGTCTGTATTGCCAAATTAGCATCTTGTTATGTACTTCTTCCTCTTTCAAAGAGTGTATATGTCTTTCTGTTTCAGTGCCTGTGTGTCTTGTGTCCCTAGCGATACCATAGGCGTCTATGGTGAAGGCCATCTCACGTTTCTCCTGACACCACAAAGTCCTTACTCTCCATTGGCACATACTAGGTCTTCAGTAAATATTTGGTACTTGAGATACAGAAACTGGCATGAATCCAACATTTCATCTAATTGCCTTTTCTCAAGTTGGAATGAATTATAGGAGCATTTAGAATGTAAATTTTCTGTAGAATTTAACAAATTTTGGATAGGTAACATATTCACATGGTTCAAAATGAAAAAGTATAAAAACAAAACAAAAACTAAACAGTGAAAAATCCCCCTCTGTCTCTGCACCTACTCTCCCATTCCCTGTTTCTCCACAAATAAGTAGCAGCTCTTCTAGTTTCGTGTCTTTCTAGAATATTTTTGTATTTTACATAATTTTAAAACAAATGACAATAAAAATACTTTCCACATTTTGACACAGAACTTTGCAGCCTATAGAGTAGTTGTGCACCTTGCTTTTTTCACTTTGGATACATACATTTTTTCCATTCCACTCAAAGAGCACTTTGTTGTTCTTGTCTTACAGCTTGGTAGTATTACAATGTACAGGTGTATCATTATTTATTTAACCTGTCCCATACTGATGGGCGTTTGGGTTGTTTTCCATGCTTTGCCATGAAACATACTGCTACGGTGACTAATGGGGACATAGGCCATTTTACCTGGGAGCGGGGGTATTACATCCCCAAACAGGGCATTGCTGGATCACGGGAAGTCATTTGTAACTACCAGATCGCCCTCCTTATGGGTTTTTGCCACCTTATACTCCTATAAACCCGTTTCTCTATGGTCCTCTCAACAGGTTGTATGTTCATGCTTTTGGATTTTTGCCAATCTAACGAGTGAAAGATGGTATCAAAATGTGGCTTGCATTTACATTTATCTTATGAGTACAGTTGGATATGTTTTCATACGGTTTAATGGCCATTTATCTTTTTTGTGAACTGTCCACATCTTGCCCTATTTTAATAGTTTGCTGTTCTTATCAATTCCTAGGAATGATAGTCCTAATTATAAATTACAAAAGAATGATGAGTCTTTTGTCTGTGAAATTAGTTGAAAATATTTTTCCTAGTTGACCATTTATGGCTTTGTGGGTGGTGGGAGTAAATCTTTAAAATTTGTTTGTTTCTCATGCAGCAGTTTCTGGTTTTTAGGTAATCAAAATTATTGAGTTTTTCTTTTATGGCTTTTGAATTTTGAGGTGTTACACCTTCCCTACCCCATGACTACATTTTTTCGTCTAGTGCTTTTGTTTTTTTCTTACCTGTTTGATCCGTTTGGGGTCTGTGAGCTGACAGATGAATCCAACTTTGTTTTTCAGATGGCTGCCCAGTTATCTCAATACCAGTTATTGAAAAATTCATCTCCACCAAATTGAAATGCCACTTTTATCATAAACTAAATTATGTGGATTATATGTTACTGTAGGATGAAATACAGACAATAATAAATGGGGATTAATTGGTGGATAACAGTACATTCATTGATGTAGCAAACATTTATTAAGTACTTAATAAATTAAACAATCGTTACATGCAAGGTCTTGGGGATATAAGGATGAGTTTGAAAGAATCTCTTAGGAAAGTAGCTGGGAAATGAATAAGAGCTGTGAAGAGGCCAAGACAGACAGGGAGGAGCTGCACACGACAGAAGACACTGAGCTGAGCCTTGCAGGTTCCAACCGAAGCCTGCCAGCCAGGAGAGGAAGGACCTTCTAGGAGGAGGAGCTAATAGGTACAGAGACACAGATCCATGAGAGGCTGCGGTGTTTGGGGGGATTCTGAGTAGCTCTTATGGCCATAGTGTGGGGCGGGAGACACAAGCGCAGTGAGACCAGAAGGTGAGTTAATGGAAATTGTCTCTTAGGTGAGGAGTGTGGGATTTAGGCATATCTTTGTTGTTTTATGAGGTCTGACAATTAAGTTCACCAGCTCATCCTAGAAAAAGTGCTACCTACCTCACTGCTGACTATCACTGTGGTCACCTTTGAAGTAGTCTCCTTGGGAAGCTATGCACCGACGCCAGCGCCTAGTCCACCCTCCAAAGCAATTTTGGAACTCTTTTTCTGGAATGGCCATCAGAGCTGTCGTTGTATTACTCTTGATGTCCTGAATGTCATCAAAGTGTCCTCCTTTCAATATTTCCTTTATCCTCGGGTAAAGAAAGAAGTCATTGGGGGCCAGATCAGGTGAGTAAGGAGGGCGTTCCAATACAGTTATTTGTTTACTGGCTAAAAACTTCCTCACAGACAGAGCCATGTGAGCTGGTGCATTGTCGTGATGCAAGAGCCATGAACTGTTGGCGAAAAGTTCAGGTCATCTAACTTTTTCACGCAGCCTTTTCAGCACGTCCAAATAGTAAACTTGGTTAACTGTTTGTCCAGTTGGTACAAATTCATAATGAATAATCCCTCTGATATCAAAAAAGGTTAGCAGCATCGTTGCAACAAGTTCTCGAGCTTAATTGTCAGACCTCAGTGGCTCCCCCATGCCTTTGTCCCTCTAACCAGATAAAGGGGAACGATTAAGAGCTCCAACATAAATGGAAGCCAACACTGAGCTGTGTTCTGCAGGTCGGTTGCTGAGTTTTGACAACTGTTGCTTATTCTAGACTACTCCAAGCTCCCGAAGCCGAAGTCTCACTTTGCTCCCCCATGGAACACCCAATTCTGCGTCTCCCTGTAGCCAGAGACACCTCGGTCCGGGGACCCCCGGTGTTGTCACAGTCACGCATCACAAGTCGCCTGCAGCCGCCCGAAGAGCCAAGAGTCAGTATTCCGGCCAGCTTCACGAAGTCAGAGAGGTAGGCTTTGCTCTCCTACTAGGTTAAGTGGTCCACGGGAGTCGAGGGCAATGACTGTTGCTCTGCCAACTTCTCTTCCTTTGTACCATCTTGATTCCGGAGAGAGGACCAGCAGCAGACATCCCACCCACACAGCCATGACATGCCCTCCTGGTTTTAAAAAAATAATTATTTCTCTTTCTTATGTTAAGTGAGTTGTTAGAAGACCTCTGTCAAAGCTCAGACAGCAGAGACAGCAAGCTGACAGAAACGTGGATGTGAATAGAAGTAAAATCCAAGTCTCCATGCTCATAGCAAAGAATAGACAGTACAAAACAATGGTCAATCAGGAAATAACTGAGGGTGTTTTGAAACCCAGGAAGTGTTAGGCCTAAAACTTACTTACCTCTTTGCTGCCTGTTTCTCTTTATGAAGTGCTTCCCTCCTTACCATCACGGACACGCTCCAGCGGGGAGGGTTGGGTAGTGAAAAGCACACTGACCTTGGAGTCAGAAGACTCTGTGGTTCGAGAGCAAATCTTTGAACAGGTTTGAACCTGAGTTTCTGCATCTGTAAAATGGAGATAACCCAGGCCATACAACCTCTTACAGGAGATTCAAGGCTCACTTGTGATCATGCCATGAAAACCCCCCAACTGGGAGTATCTTGTGAACACATATGGAGTTGTGTTTGTTTTACTTTGATACACTGGGAAGTCCTCAGTTTGGAGATCCCAGATCCTCAGGATTCATATCATCCTTTGCAGCTATTATCAAGAACAGATTCTATAAAATAAATGATGTTGGTCTTGGCTGCCTAACTTCTGTTGAATGTGGAGGTGTTTTTTATCTGCAGCTGTCTTGTGTACAGACCAGCTTGTCCTCTTAGAGAAGCAGCAGAGCTCATCTTCTGTGTTAAGCAGGAAAATGGGACTCCTAGAATAGGGTCTTGCTGCTACTTGAGCCAGCCTGCATCTTATTTTATTTTTTACATGTCACGAGCCAAGTAGTGCTGTGTTGGCTGACTGTCTTGGTCTGATTCTAGTCCAGGACAGAAAATCTGAAATCTTCTAAATCAAATCTAGAGATGCAAATAAAAGACTTTTGTTTTTCTTGATAGATTAACATACTCTTTATTGCTTAATAAAGAAAAGATACAGAGTCATATACTTCCTTTGAAATAGTCACCCTGATGATAAAAAAAAAAAATGTTTGACTAAGTTTAATTTTGCTATATTGGGTGACATGAGGAATGTTTGTATATATGTGTATATCATTTTTCATTTTTCCTAGCACCTTTACAAAAAACTGTATTATGGAAAAACTTTGAATGTACACAGAGTAGACTGGAATAATGGTACCCATCACCTAACTTAAACAGTGCCAACTTTTCTGTTCTTGTTTCATCTCTTTTCCCCCACCACTTTTTGTTGTTGTTGTTGCTAGAGTATTTTAAGGAGATCTTAAATATTTTATCATTGTAGCAGTGCCAGTAAATGCTTTAATATTTATCTAACAGATAAAGACTTAAAAAAAAACTTAACCACAATACCATTATGTCACTTTTATGTATACGTCATTGCAGATATTTTTTTGCAAGTACTTTAGAGGCTATAACTTTAAAAAAGGAAAAAGGCAAGTTTAAAGTTCTTGGTATTTTGAGAATTCTTTTAATTCTATTATAATGAATCTCCGATAGACTTACTGTTATAAGTGATGACAGGAGGTTTCATATGTATGAAAAAAAAATGGGGTGCTTGTGTTTGGTGAGCAGTGGCCTAAATAAAAGTTGAGGGACTTTAGCTTGATTCTCAGTAGCATTTGGTTCAATATAATGCCAAAATCTTTTCTACCTCTGTTTTATAAAGTCGAGTTTTTAAAAGAATAAAAGTATGTTGTTTGCATATGTGTATATAAAAACCTTTATTATATAAAGTATATAATGCAAGTATGCATTGCAAAAGAAGCCTAAAGAAGAAAATCAGAATTACCCATAATCCTACCTATTAGTCTCAATAAAATTCACTTCTTGGGTTTTTTTCCCCCTTTATTGGTTACATATATAGATATGTAGAAGATTGTATAGCATGATCTAAACTTTGTAAACGATTACATATATGATGCTTTTTTTGTTTGCTTTCCATTTTCCATCTATTGGGCAGGGGATTATTATAATTTCCCAGAGTCTCATATGAAAAATAATTAGGCAAGATGTTTCCATAGCTATTTTGATTTATTTTTTGTACTTGTGGACAAGAGTATTTCTTTTCAGGTGATTGCTTTTGTTTATCGGTGACCTTCCTTGCTGAAAATTAATTTTAAGTGAACTTGTTGAGAAGTATTTACATACATTGACAATTGAGAGAATCATAGGATATTGAACACCTTTGAAGGGAGAGTTGAAAGTTTTGATTCTCAGGTTATCATGTCCACCTTCACTCCTGATTAGAAAAGGGTAACTGCTTTGTGGCATCTGTCATTTTTTTATGATGTGGACAAGTCCACCACCCTGAGAACAATTTGAGCAAATTTCATCCATACCAGAAAGTTCTGCATTTTTAAAAGTATACATTTCAGAGCATAATGGCCTCTGCTTTTCGACTCCACTGTATTCATCTATAAAATAACTAGAAGAAAATGGAATAGCACTTTTCACCCAGTTGTACAGGAAAGATAAACGTAGGACTACTGAAGCAATGGAGAAAATCATCATACCCAAGACAGATGTGCCCAAATATCTGAAGAATAAAAGAAAAATAGCCCAGCCAAAGGCAATAGAATAAATTTTAAATGGAATGTCATAGCATGGGTGAAAATAACGGGACAGTTTAAAAGATTAAGTGGTTATCACCCAGAATATAAAGAATTGAGATACCAAAGGTCAGTACCTGAAGCCCTCCCTGGAAGTGGTTTAGGAGAGATGAGTTTAGGGAATTGGAGGCTTAATATCATCGTGAGGAGTACTGGAACACTGCAATTCAAAAATTAAAAATTAAGACCACGTTGTCTATCAGATTACCAGAAATAATGTTAGTCCATTATTGGTTGGGGTATTAATAAATGTTGGCAGTGTTACACATTGTCTTTTTGCTACAGTCTGGTAATAAATAATAAGAACTAAGCACAAAACAAAGCTGTGTATTACTGTTGACTCATAAATTCCCCAGTGGGAAATACATCCTGAGAAAATAATCCATGAACTTGGCGGGGAGGGAGTGGGTAGCAGGAAGAAAATTCATTTGGGTAAAGCTATTCCTACTAGTAAATAGGTCCAGTGCAAAACTCATGGGCATGGCTACATAGATAATACATTTAACATACTGACTTACTACACAGAAAGTTAAAAGTCCTCTCAGTGTTGTGACTTCATGGGCATGTGTAAGTGAAATAAGAAAATCAGGATACAGAATAATATGCACACCTTGGACCCCATGCCCATATTTATAAAGTTCAGAAATTATTTAAAACAGTGGTTCCAGAATTTAGGATTTTATTTGCAAACTAAAATTTAGAGTTTGAGGAGCAACTTAAGTATTACAGATGTTTTATTTTGCCTGGTAAAGACATTGTTGAAGCACGGTGACAAGCTGTGGTTGCCATCATCTCATAAAAGCACACTTCATGCCCCCACCACCCCAAGCGATGTTGTCTTAGAATAAAGGGTCATTCATTGCACTAAATAGACTTAGTTTTATGAAAAATATACTGCATTTTCCTTCCTTTTAATATTTTATCTTGAATTAGAAGCGAGTTCGTCATGGATTGACCCTGGCCTATGAATATCTGTGTTTTTAAACCACTGATTCCCACTGATTTTTAACTTCAGAAGTTACTTTCAATCCAAGCCATCTTCTCCATGGCCAGTTTTTCTTTCTAGTTCATGTCTTACTCTGTCTCCAGGAAGACACACACCTTCCTAAATGAAATCATTTTACCTTGTCCCTCTTGCTCCTCGCTGTCCATACGACAAAAGTTGAACTCTTCAGCATGACCGATGAGGCCTTCCACAGTCTGTCTTGTCTTTGCCTCCCTTGCCTTGCCTCCTGCCCCCATCACGCCACCTCACTGTGCACTTTCTACCTCCCTCTGTTGGGAGGTATGTTGCCCAGTAGAACTTTCTGCCATGATGAAAATGCTCTATAACTTTGCTCTCCACTATGGTAGCTACTACATACCTGGGGCCAATGAGCTATTGAATGTGGTAGTCTGAATTGAGATGTATCATAAGTGTACAACGGACAGCAGATTCCAAAGACTTAGTACAAAAAAAAAGGTAAAATAAAGGTAAATGTTTCATCAATAATGTTTTTAAATACCCATTACATGTAAAAATGAAAATATTTTCCACATGTTGGGCTAAATGGAATATATTAAAATTAATGCCACGTGTTTCTTGTAACCTTTTTAAATGTGCCTACAGAAAATCTAAAATGACGTTGTGCCTCTTATTCGTGGCTTGCATTATGTTTCTGTTAGACAGCACTGCTGTAGATTGTGAACTTGCTCACTCAGTGATTCATTCATCCATTCTAGTTATTAATTGAGTACCTACTATGTGCCAGACCCTGGATTTTTATGCTGAAAGCTGTGTCTTATTCATCTTTGGAACTTCCAGCCCTAGCACAATTGCTGGGCATGTTGGTTGAACATATTGATTTAAAGAGCCGTTTTCTAGCAGTCACAGTGCTTTAGACATGGAATGTGGAGGCATTCAAGGGTTGTTTAGGTAACACTATGGGGTGGATGTGAGCGATGGGAGATCTGATTTGTTGAGGGTTGAGTCAGGTATCCATATGGTCTCCTGTGACTCTGACAGCACTGGGTGGGTGGACACCTACATGACTCTGAGGGGCGAGAGGGCAGCGATGATAGTGTGAGCCTCTGTGCCTTTGGAATCGCTTTATAAATACAGTCGCATACATGTTTAAAAACTCAATTTGAACCCTTAGCTGTCTAAGCATGTGCTGATTGCAGTGTATGGTATACACTTGAATTTTAACTTTTATACTTTGCTACATTGTAACAGGTTTCAACATGGCTCACATTTATTTTAGTGGACACAAGCTCAGTTGGTACAAGTGCAGTCTATATTTTAATAAAATTTTGGTTTGCTAGATGCTTTTTGAAAAAACACAACCCTTAATACATGTTCACACCAATGTGTGTATATGTGTGTATATGTCTTCAAACACACATAAATTGAATAGAAGAAAGGAAAGTCAAGATGTTTCTTCTTTTCCTAATTCTTCATGACTGTTTCCCAGAAGTGGCCACGGCAATGTTCTGTGTATATCTGTGAGCGTGTGTATGTTTGTGTATGTGCATGGCTTTGTGTGTATGTGTGGGACTATTTATAATTTACAACTAGTTTTATTTCAGCTATTCCTTGGATTAGAGTTAAGAAAATTCTCTAAAGAGAGTAGCTGCTAAAATTTTTCTCTAAATCCAAATATGGTAATAGGCATGGCATAACAAATATTTGAGAAACAGAATCATCTTTGTAGAGCCCGGGTTCCTGTGGCTTTGACCGAATGCGTTTTTTTACTTGTGACATTTGAGACTTAAAAAAAATACACTTCATCGGTTGACTTTGTCTGGATTCTGTAGCTTGAAGAGAGAGGGAAAAGATCATGGTCTTGGGCGCCTGTGAGGCATGAATTTAGATTTAATTAAGCTTTCAATTAGAATTTATTGACAAATAGGAATTATCCTTTTCTTAAATTACCCTTATCCTTTAAAAAAAAATTTTTTTTTTTATGGTTAAACAGTTTGTTTCCAGGCACGTTACCCTTTTGAAGTGAGAGCTCTTTGCTGCACTGGTTTCTCCTGGGTAGATAAACTGTATGGAGGCTGTGTAATTTATTATGGTTTTAAATCTTTCACAGAATATAAAATGTGGAGGAGATGTGTGTTTATGTGGTTCCACCTGTGTGAATTTGTGTGTATTTCTTCATGTAATTGTACTGTCATATTTGCTTAATACACATTCGAAGGAAGTGCTGTAATGAAGTTGCCATCTTCATAAATGATGTCAGCTGGGGATTCTCTCCCTTCAGGATGATTTGGTTTGATTCTGGGGCAAATGAATGTAGTGACTGCCTGGTTAGAAACCGTGACTCATGTAGACTTGCTATGGAGGCAGTAACTATAAAATATCACCCTAACGAATTTTATTAGCCGATCAATTTTAAGGTAGCTATCAGTCCTGGCAGCACTGGATAGGGGCCATCCCATCACCAGGGAAACTGCACTTAGGGTATAATGTGCATTTATCTGTTGTGTGAACAGAATGTTGATTTTTTGAAAATGTCCTAAATTAATTGTCCTGTGCACTTTTTGGATAAATGATGACAGGTAACCCTAGCGTGTTGACAGGTAACCCTAGCGTGTATTTTTGGTAGCAATTTGCCATCTCTCCAAATAAGCCTGCTCTAGACTTCAGTTTTCAAAAAATTACAATGCAGAGTTAGTTGATATCAGTGATTTCCAAATGTTTTAAAAGCAACAATTTTCTTTTTTAATAAAAATATTGCAGATCCTTACTATTTAAAAACAGGTAAAAGTCGTGTTTTATTACTGCAGATTTCCTTTAGAAGGTTAGACGGCATTTATGATGAAGCACGTTGACTTGGAATAGTACTCACGGCCACCATTGCCCTCCCTTATCAGCTCTGTATCCGGGCAATTGGAAACATCTGTGAATGCGTGGAACACCTTGGAGGTCCTCTGAGAACGTGGTTTGAGAATCATTGGATTTGGGCGTTAGCAGCATTGCAGGCGAACAACAACAAAAGCCAAATAGGGAGATAATGTCCCCCATTAGCCCTCAACGTACCTTCTCTCCTACTGCTGACCTGGGAGAAGGATGCTCTGCTGTCTGAATCTGCACAGGGCACAGCTGGGGGGCATGTGAGAGGTGGAGGCAGCTGAGGGCAGAATTAACCACAAAAGAGGTAACTGCCAGGTCTCCCAGGAAGGTAGGAGGGTTGGTAATTTTCTGATTACCAACAACCACAGCTGTTCCTGGTTGAAAATAGGTTCCAGCCCAGTGGGTGGTAACGCAAACCCCTGTTTTCCCACTTTTATCCTACCTTTTCAGACTTCCTTTCTTACCAGTAGCTGATTCTCTCCCCAGACTCTTTTCTTTATTGTCTGGTTACATTTAGAAATTGGGCATTTATTTGTTTACTTGTGTATTGTCTGATCCCCTCTTGTCCCGCTCTCTAGAGTGTCTAGACCAGCAGTTCTCAACCTTCCTAATGCCGCGACCCCTTAATACAGTTCCTCATGTTGTGGTGACCCCAACCATAAAATTATTTTCGTTGCTACTCTATAACTGTAATGTTGCTACTGTTGTGAATCGTAATGTAAATATCTTTTTGTTTTCCGATGGTCTTAGGCGACCCCTGTAAAAGGGTCGTTTGACCCCCAAAGGGGTCGCGACCCACAGGTTGAGAACCACTGATTTAGAGGTTTTTTTTCTAAACTCTATTCCTCAACTCTTAGTTGCATATATCTTTTCTAGTTAGTGTATTTTGTTTTCTTCTGATAAATACTCAGAAGTGGAATTACTGAATCATATGATAGTTCTAGTTTTAATTTGTTGAGGAAATTTTATACTGTTTTCTATAATGGATGCACCACTTTGTATTCCCACCAAGCACACAAGGATTTCTTTTCTCTACATCTTGGCCAACATTTATTTCTTGTCTTTTTGATAATAGCCATTCTAACAGGTGTGAGGTAATCCTGTATTTCCCCATGTATAAGATGTTCCCATGTATAAGACACACCTTAATTTTGGGGCCTGAAATTTGAAAAAACATGTATTACATAAAGTTATTGAACTCAAATTTTATTCATCATAAAATTCATAAACTCCTCATCACTGTCAAATGCAAGTAAAAAAATATATAACCACTGTATAAGACACACCCAGTTTTTAGACCCCAATATTTTCAGAAAAGGGTGTGTCTTATACATGGTGAAATATGGTATCTCATTGTGGTTTGATTTGTGTTTCCCTGATGATTAGTAACGTTGAACATCTTTTCATGTACCTGTTGCCCATCTGGATGTCTTTAGGACAATTTCTGTGCAGGTTTTTTTTTTTTTTAATCAGATGGTTTGTTTGTTTGTTTTTTGCTATTGAATTGTATGAGTTCTTTATATATTTTGGATTAGCCCCTTATCAGATATGCAAGTATTTTCTGCCATTCTGCAGGTTACCTTTTCATTTTGTTGATGGTTTCCTTTGCTGTGCAGAAGCTTTTTAGTATGATGTTGTCCCACTTGTTTATTTTTGCTTTTGTTGCCTTTGCTTTTGGAGTTAAATTCAAGAACTCATTGCCAAGACTAATGTCAAGAAGCTTACTCCCTGTGCTTCCTTCTAGGAGTTTTATGGCTTTAGGTCTTACAGTCAAGTCTTTAATCCATTTGAGTTAATTTTTGTGTATGGTAAGATAGTGGTACAGTTATATTATTTTGCATGTGGCTGTCCAGTTTTCCCAACACCATTTGTTAAAGAGACTGTCCTTTCCCCTACTGTATATTCTTGGCTCCTTTGTCATAAATTAATTGACCATATAGGTATGTGTTTATTTCTGGGCTCTCTATACTGTTCCATTGACCTGTGTGTCTGTGTGTATGCCAATACCATACTGTTTTGATTACCATAACTTTGTAATATAGTTTGAAATCAGGGAGTATGATGCCTCCAGTTTCGCTCGTTCTTCTCAGGATTGCTTTGGTTACTTGGGATCTTTTTTGTTTCCATAAACGTTTTAGAATTGTTTGTTCTACTTCTGTGAAAAATGCCCTTGTTATTTTGATAAGGACTGTGTTCAATCTTTAGATTATTTTGTGCGGTACAGACATTTTAGTAATATTTTTCCAACCCATGAGCATGGGATATCTTTTCATATATTTGTGTCTTCTTCAGTTTTTTCTCCATCAATGTATTATGCTTTTCTTCCTGTTAAACATAGCCCAAGGGACATCTCATCTATTGTGAAAAATTTATATGTCATCTGCACAGAACATTCATATGTTATCCACAGAACATCTCACCCATCCTCTAAATTGGCTTCATATTCAACTTATCCCATCTCGGCATATAATGCCACCAAATAAACATCTCAAAGTGGTTATCAAATCCTACTTTTACAAAAGAAAACTTAGGGTTATTTATATCATGATTCTTCACTTCCCACAGCCGCTGTTTCTAAAATCTCCCCCTCTCCCCACTGGAGGCTCTCCTACTATATTGTAAAATCTTTGGAGAAGAAATAATTTATTATTGCACATTTGATCCCTCAAAGTCCTTACAGCAGTGCTCTGAGCTTCACAATTGCTCAATAACTGGTTGTCACATGAATTAGTACATCAAACTGTCAACCAATCTACGATAATGACCACTTCTTCAACAGTTTCTACACAACATGCTTCAATTTGAGCAAATAACTCTCTTGGTGTGGACAGTCATGCTCTTCTAGAAATAGACCCAGAGAAGTGAATTGCTAGAATTGGTGGGCTTTCAGGTCTGAGTAGAGGAAAAGGAGTGCCTTTAGAATCCCTCAGACAGCGGCCTCTTAGCATCTTTTCTCTTACTTTTAAGGCTCTCTCTATACAGAATTCCATGAACAGAAGGCAGTTCCGTGGTGGTATAAAGACTAGCAACTGGACAGAGGCTTTACTGTAAGAGTGCCTCTATTTCTTCCTCTGTGATTAATGAGCAGGTTAGATGTCAATATATGTGGAAGCTCTTTGTAAACGCCACCCCAACAAATATAAAGGATTATTTCCTGTACATTTTCTCTAGTTTATTTAAGGTGTAATATCTGTTGCTGCTACTTTTATATTGGAGATTGAGCATCATAAATAATCCTGATTATTGTTATATCCTGATTTTGTTATATTTCTGTATAACAAAACATCCCCAAATTTGACAGCTTAAAACTGCAACAATCATTTATTTTGCTCAGGAATTGGCATTTGGGCAGGCATGATAAGATGACTTATCTCTGAGGATCTCTGAGGTCTCTGGAGATTCTTGGGGGCAGGAAGGCCCCGGGGCAGGCTGGGCATCTTCTGTCTTCAGGTAGTCTCAGGGCCTCTCCATGTGGGCTTTCCAGCATGGTGGCTTCAGACTTCTTCTGTGACATTTCAGGACTCCATGATCATGTGTTCTGAGAACAGGAAATGGAAGGTGCTAGTTTTTAAAAAATCCCTGGGCCTGGAAATGGACACTTTATCATACCCACCATCTTTTTGGATCAAAGAATCTACCTAGATTTAGATGGCATGAACAGAGACCCTACCCCCCAAATTGTGGCCATCCTTAATCTACCAAATAAGCCATTTCTGTGTCTTGTATATATTAATGCAGCTGAAAGAGCCCCATATCCCTTTCTTGAGTCTCTGCTTCCAGGATTTGGATCCTTGATTCGTTTTCTAGGGCTGCCACACAAAGTACCCAAAACTGGATGGCTTAACCAATGTATTCTCTGACAAGTCTGGAGGATAGTAGTCTGAAATCAAGGTGTTGGTTTCTCCTGGAGGCTTTGAGGGAGAATGTTCCATGCCTCTTTGCTAGCTTCTGGTGACGGCTGGTGACCCTTGGCGTTCCTTGACTTGTAGATGTATCACTCCAGTTTCTGGCTCCTGTGCCATTTGCCTTCTCCTCAGGTGGCTGTGCCTGTCTCCTCTGATAAGGCCCTAGACTTCTACACAGTGACAGTGCAGGAGCAGTGCTCACGGCAGCCAGCGCAGTATCGGCCGCAGGTCGTATTTTCCCTTCTTTTCCCTGGAATTTCCAGGTCGTAGCTGGTGTTAAAGGCAACACTAGGGAGTTTTAATTTTTGGAGTTTTGATTTATATTCACACTTGTCCCATGTTTCATTTTGTAGAGAAAAATCTCTGCCTGTGTGGATAATAAATGAGTAACTACAGGGCTGGGTAGACACCCATGTGAGGGACTGGGCCCATAAGCTGCTGTGTGACCCTTGGGCGAGTCATCTGACCTTTGCTCCTACCTGCAAAATGAAGGTACCAGGCTATGTCACCAGCTTAAAGATGCTTTGGCCATGTTTAAATCAGAACTTGATGTCACAGTGAAAAGGACAAGATAGGACTTTTTTGAAGGGTATTCTTTCCTCCATTTATTAATACTTTCTTTCATTATTTCTTTGTTACTTTCTCCAGTGCAAGGATAGTCTTGAAATAGGTCTGTGAAGAAACATTTCCGTATTTTTATTTCAGAGAAACTCCTTATATAATATATTCCTTATTCCTTATATTGGAGAGATACCAATGTAAAACATATGTGATTTACACTGGTTGTCCAGTAGGGATAAAAATAAGAATCATAAACAGTAGACAAATACTTGTGCCCGATATTTTGGGAGAAAAAATAAAACTTTTATCATTTTTAGTACATATTTTTATCTCCAACATAAAAATAATTGTCCTTTTGCCATGCTACTGGGGAATTCATTTTCTTTTCTTTCTTTTCTTTTCTTTTTTTTTGACCTGTTGTATAAATGTTGCAGCATACCGCCAGAATAAACATCCATCACCTTAACACTCATGAGATGAGCAGGTGAGGTAAAGATTCCTCTCTGACGGAGAAATTATCACAGTAAGGCATGTTGTTTAGAGTTTATTAACATTTGGGCACATAAATCACAGCAGCAATACTTCATAATTACACGGCGCCTTTCATTTGAGATTCCAAAAAGAAATTTATAGACCAACTTGTGAGATGTGACAGCTGTATTAAACTCTGTGCTTGGAATATATCGATACAGATAATTCAAGAACCAGAATTTGGATGTGGGAACAGGTCCCCTCCAGCCCTGCCCGGGGGGAGGTTAGCCAGGTATTGAATTGTGTCAGTTATAATAACCTGGCCACTGGAGATAACGCAGTTATATACTTTTGTTCAAAGGCAACATCTGTGTTAATGATTTCTTTAAACAAATTAGAGTTTTGAATTGTTACTAAGTACATATGAGATCAGATATAGAAGGCACACGTGTATCTCTAGAGATACGTGTTGGCCATATATCGACAAAGGTCTTTCTGACTCCTGTCTCCCAGCTCTGACCAAAGCCAGCCCACTCCTAGCTTCTTGTGTGTTCTATACATGTGTCAGCACATATGTATGTTTTTAGGTACCTGTATGTATATGTATATTCTTTTTAAAAAAATAGTCTTGTTTTAAAAAACATCAACTCTAGCGTATTATATACCTTGGCTTGTCCTTGTTACATCCTGTTATGAACTTTGCTGCTTTCACATGGAAATGACTCCCTATCAATATATACAAGAACTCTGTTTTTCTTTCCGATGTCGACAGAGCGCTCTTTCATATGGATAAACCCTGGCGCATTTCAAGACTCCTCTCTTTGAGGAGTCTGCTCCAGGCCAAAATCCTATGTGATCTTTCAGGCCTGGACCCAGGCAATTACAAAGGCTTTGTCTGGCAAGCCTCATGCAAGAAAAGCTGCCCTCCCTACACCAGACTAGATGTCCAGTCAAGGACTCAGGGCGCCAGCCATGCTCTTCCACACACCTGCCTTCCTAGCCCATCTACCTCCATTCCGAGGCCTCCTTAGCCAAGGGCCCCAGTGAAGGCCCTTCCCAGCACCTCTTCTGAGGTCCCCTTGTTAGAGGAGGGGGCTTGAAGACACCTTTTCTCCAGTCTGACTCAGACTTCCATTCTTAGCCCTTTCACCTCTCCCTGGTCAGGAAGAGGATCACCTCCTGAGCCATTTACGCTGATGGACCTGACCCTCGCCTTGTGCTGTTCCACAGGGGAAAACGGTCCCTTTTTCCTCTTTCCCTCTTGCTTATCCTATCACAGCAAGTAAGTAAGTAAGTCAGTCAGTAAGTAAATAAAGGCTTGTTACCTTTAGTTTGGCATGTTGTCCTAATTGACCTCTTCACTTGGAAGCTCAGTTCTTGACACTTTTGATGAACAGTTTAGGGAGTTCCTAATTCTGTGCTCTTACAAACAATGCTATAGGGAATATCTGAGTCCATGTGCTGTTTAATAGAAGTAAAGATCATGGATGGAGACTTGCTTGGCAGAAACACTTATACCACCCCCAGTGATGTTTGGGAGTGGCAGTTTCTTTATACTTTTGCGGACTCACTTTGTTACCACTTTTTTTTTTTGCATTTGCCGTTTGGCTAGGGGGAAAATATCTCATAATTTTAATTTCTCTTATTTTAAGTGAGGTTGAGAGTCATTTCATATTTATGAGCAATTGCATTTCCTTTCCTGAAAACTGTTCATGTTCTCTCCCCGTTTTTGTTTAGTACAGGCTCTTTTTCTTAGTGATTTCTAGGAGTTGTTCATATTGATTAAGGGAATTCGTCTTTCCTAATTTGTCAGTTGCCCGATGAGTTATTTAGGGCATTTTATTCTGTGTGGGAATTTTTTATTTTTGTGTAGCCAAATTACCAGCCTTTTCTTTAGAGATTTAGAGCTCTGTATATCATCCCTAATTAGAAGTGTCCTTTTTCACTCCAAGATTATTAAAAAAGCAGCTATGTTTTCAAATAATGTTATGGTTTCACCTTTTAAACAGCTTTATTGAGATATAGTACATACCATAAAATTCACTCATTTTATGTTTCCAGTTCAATGAGATTTAGTGAATCTCCATGGTTGTGTAATATGGCCACACCCAGTTTTAAAACACCCCCATCACTGTTTCATTTTTATGTTTTAAGTATTTTAAAAAATTGTGTCTATGTTTTGTATTTTAAATTTTGTTTGACCTGGAATTTATTTGGTGAGAGAGCAGCACCCATCTGCATTTTCTTATTTGTGCCTATTCATTTCCCAACACCATTTATTGTCTAGTCTACCTTTTCTCTACTGATTGGCAATACCACCTAAAATGCATGCTGAATTAAATATTTGGGTCTATCTCTGGTCTTTCTCTCCTTTCTCATCGTGCCAGAACTATAGTATTTTCTGTATTGTCGCTTTAGACTGTGCTTTATTACCTGGGAAGGCCCGTGCACCCTGACTGACCTCAGTCGCGCTTCATTTCAGCCATTCCTGGATGGGAGTTTTCCATAAGAACTCGAGTCAGCTTGTCTAGTTCTTAAAAATACCACAGCTGCCATCGCCATATCAGCTTTTTACATTAGGATTGCATTCGTTTTATACATTACTTAAGAATTGATGTCTGAATATCCTTTTCAAGGATAAGGGTGTAGTTATTCATCTTGCAGCTCAGTTTCGTGTCCTTTTGTATCCCTCAGGGGTATTTTAAAGCATATGGATTGTACTTGTTCCTTTTAATTGCTAAGTATTTTGTCCCTTTTATTGCTATTGCAAATGAAATTTGTTTCTATTATATTTACCTGTCTGGGCAACTTGACTGGGTGGCTTGTAAACAGGGAGGCTATTTATTGCTTTCTGTGGGTTGACTTTATTCTCAGAAATTTAAATATATTCTGTTATTGTTTGCTGTAGTTTCTTTATTGATTTCCTTGGTTTTGCAGGTATAAAATCTTACCTGTTGTAAATAGTGATAATTCACCTCCTCCTTCTTGATTTTTATCAAGTTTCTTTTAATAATTGCATTGACTAGGGTGTCCAAAACAATTTTAAATAGTTGTGGTTATTGTGGTCATTTTTGCCTTAGTGCTACTTTTGCTAAAAATGCTTCTGGTTTCCCCATTAATCATGTACACGCATATATGCATTACACATAATGTATATATTATATAATGTATATGTAAGGTACGTTAAACATATTACCTTAAGAGTTTTTATAAATCTAGAACAAATATTAATGTGCTCATTTGATAAATATTATTGCAGGTTTGGTCTGCAGTGACAGTCCTGCCTGTTATGTTCCAGGCAGGATTCTAGTTCTGGGGATACAGTGGGAATTGAAGCAGAGACATAGCCTTTGCTCTCAAGAAGCTCAAAGTCCAGTTGAGCAGCTGGGAACAGAAATCAAAGAATTAATAAATGTTGGGTTCTATGATGTAAAGTGAGAAGGATAGAGAATAATGTGGCGAATTTAGTTAAGATGGTCAGAAAGGGATTTAGAATGTTTCTCAAGTATCTTTTCATCAGCTCTCTATCTGTTTTCTTTTTATTTAATTTGAAATTTTGACTCCATTAGCTCTCTTCTGAGCCCCACTCGCTTTCCCCAGTCCCAGCCACCAGCATTTCTCTCTGGCTGAGGGGACGTTAGGGCAAACCCAGTGATTGATTTGCCCTCTCCGACCATTGGTTGGTGTTTGCTTGTCCTCATATTATTTCCAGGACACTGATTGTTTAAGAAATGAACTGAATTTGTTAGAGAGCAGGGTAATTTATCACCTTGGATAGAGATACAGTTGCTAAGGCAACTGGCTACATTTTGGGAC
Organism: Hipposideros armiger; assembly: GCF_001890085.2. Taxonomy (NCBI): domain Eukaryota; kingdom Metazoa; phylum Chordata; class Mammalia; order Chiroptera; family Hipposideridae; genus Hipposideros; species Hipposideros armiger. Next base: position 1,372,589 of record NW_017731774.1, on the reverse strand, counting down.
CACAATTGTAGCCGTGACACCTGACAAGACCTCTGGGTGCCTGTGAGCCTTCCTGGCCAGCCGTGCTCCTTGCGTTGCTCCAGGCCTGGCAGCTTCTGTGTTCACTTTTCTTTCTCTGCTGGCCACAGAAATATCTGCCATTGCCTCTTCTCCCGGCTCCGCCCTCCTCCCATCTCCTGTCACACCTGTCGGGATGACAGGAGTAAAATGGGAATGACTTTAGTTTTACAGGGTGAGTGAGGGATCTTGGCTCTTTTCTCTCCAAGGTACCACTTGGCTCCAGGTGACTGATCTTGGGTGAGACTCAGGGTCACTGTAGCCAGTTCCTCATTTGACAAAATCAGGATGCAAATGTGGACTTTGGCAACTTCTTCATGCCATGTAACTCCCACCTCCTCTATGGCGTTTTTTAAAAAATTGAAGTGTAATTGACATAGAATATTATGTTAGTTTCATGTGTACAACGTAACTATATATATATCTCAACATGATCACCACAATATGTCTAGTTAATATCCGTCTCACCATACATAGTTACAAATTTTTTTCTTGTGATGAAAACTTTTAAGATTTACTCTTTTAGCAACTTTTAAACATGTAATACAATATTATTAACTGTTGTCACCATATTGTACATTACATTCCCATGATTTATTTATTTTATAACTCAAGTTTGTACCTTTGTCCCCCTTCACCCATTTACCCCACCCCCCACCTTTGGCAACCAACAATTGTTCTGTGAATCTATGCGCTTGTTTTTTTGTTTTTTTTCATTATTATTAGATTCCACATAAAAGTGAAATTAAGTGGTATTTGTCTTTCTCTGATTTAATGCACTTAGCATAATGCCCTATGTGTTATTCTTTATGCAAAAAGATCACATTATTAATGCATCGTTATATTGTGGCTTATCATCTCATCTGTATTCTAATTCTTAAATTTTTTCTTATATAGTCCCCCATGCCTCTTTGTTCCTTGAGGAGTTTAGTTCTAAATGAACCCAAATCATGTCTCATCACCTCCACCATTCTTGCTCTGTTCCAAAACACTGTCATCTTGCCTTTTGACTGTCCCTGCTTCTGCCACTGGTCCCCACCCTGTATTTTCCATATAGAGCAGCCAGAGGGGATCTTTTAATAGCCATATCAGATTATGTAACTGTTAAAAAGTACCAGTGGATTTCCACGATACCTATAGTAAACCCCAAATCTTATCCATGGCTCGCAGGCTGCAGATGTCAGATCCCTGGCTTTGTCTCTTGACTTCATTTCTTAGACCATTTCTGCCTTCCCCCCCGTTTTCTGGGTTCCAGCCACCTGCCCTCCTGCTGTTCCTGCACATCCCAAGACACCCCCGTTTCGGGGCCTTTGTACTTACTCACTGTTACCCTGCACAGCCATCCGCATGCCTCACCACCTCACTTCCTCCGCGTCTCTGCCCAAATGCTTCCTTCCCAGAGAGGCCTTTCCTGACCACTCTATAAGGTAGAACTCCCCCTGCTTCTGTCACCTCTGTCCCCGTGCCTTGCTTAATTTGTTTTAGTAGTACTTACTACTTTATTATTGTCTGACATTATATTATGTCTCATTAGCTCATTGCTTGTGTCCCACGCCGGAACGTTAAGCAAAACCAGCTTTCCCTGGTTTTGTCGCTATTGGCACATAGAAGGTGGCTCAGCACATGTTTATGGAACGAATGAATGGCCCTTGCCATTTCTTGTGGACTCTCAGCTAAAAGAAGGCAGTGGAGAAATACTAGTGAAGATTGGTCATCTGGAATTTCTCTTAATCATGCATTTAAGTTCAGTCTTTCAGGAAGAGTTTGTTTGTTGGTTTGTTTTTGTTTGTGCGGCAGGGGGGATAGCTTTCCGTGAACATTTTTGGTCAAGTAGGAAAATGGTGAATTGGACACAGGTCTTGACTCCGACTCCTGGCAGAGCCTGGTTGAGGTGTAGGCGTGGGGGCTTTTGTCAGGGGCTCCAGGGAGGGCTGAAGGACCAAGTGTAGGGGGGTCTCTCTTGTCCCCCCACTCCAAGTGCCCAAGACCATATTTCATCATTCCTGGAGAAGGTGGTAAGTGGTACACTGGCAGTATGTGCAATGGTTAAGCGTTTAGGGCCTACAGCCAGACTGACAGGCTTCGCTCTGTGTTTGCCTTTTTGCCATATCTTGGAATTTAACGTGGATTGTTGCTTTTTATGTCCTACCCATATGAGCCAGAAGGCCCAATTTGTTACTTGGGTATGCATGGGAGAGAAAACCCATTCATCGTTGTTTCAAATCACATAATGAAAAGCAAGTGTGACTGAATACTTGGTGACAGTGGAGAATGAGAAATACAAAGCAATTTATGGTCCCATTAACTAGTTTTCCTTCAGCTCATAAGAAGTCATATTCTCTGTTTAGCACCGAGAGCTTCTAGAAGGGCACTCTGTAGAGGCGAGGACCGGAGAGCAGCATAGGGACACTTGACCAGGTTTAATCGGACCGTCTCTGGCACTTAACGACTTACCCACAAGACTGACAGTTCAGCAACTTGTGTGAAGAGAGAGGGTTACAAATTCCTAGAAAGGGTTAACAGGTTGTGGATTTTGTTTTAAAGTTCCATCCAAAAGGAAGAGTCTGAAACACCTTGCAGGAAATCACTTGCCTAGTTCATTTTTAAAGAAAATGGAACCCATGCCGATTCATGTGAAGCATGAGCAAAGGATATGTCTTAAAGCTGAGAATGAGACAGCAGACCCTGAACACCTTTTAGATTAAATAGTAATGATGATATTGATGATGATGAATTTTGTGAATGATGTTGAAAACTAGAAGGAAAGTTAGACGTGATAGTGAGAACATAAAAGTCATTAGATAGTAAGATGCTTCCTTGGGAAATAGTGTTGCTTGTTTGAATTGAAATCTGAATCATTTGTACTGAGCAGATGCACAAAGTGAGAACCTTGATCATTTAAACAGCCCAAATAAATTGTAGACCAAAGCAGATTTAGTAGTTGGGAAAGCGAAGTCTCATTACGGTTGAATAACCTCTGACACAGCTTAATTCCGTGAGCTTCATTTAGATCAAGAATGCTGCTCTTTATTGCCATCAGCGCCAGCCCTGGGTGTGCTAGTAGAACTGCCCCGTGTCCCCAGAAGCATCTTTGATGGGCACTGTTGTGTTATGTTCACTGTGGGGTGAGGGTACTTGGCTGGGGAGGAATTTGGGTGTAAGCAATTCTGCTTGTTAACATGAAGAGCTTCAGATATTTGTTTCTCTTCTTTCGTCCATACCTGTGCCTACCAGTCAGTGAATCACATTCATTTTTTTTTTTCGCTAATTGAGATGACATCACTTTATTTACCCCAGAAGCTGGACAACTTGCTAATTAAGACTTGAACTTGTCAGTCAGACTGGCTTTGCATCTCGTCTACTGAATTGCTGAGTAACCTGATGCAGGGCTTTGAATTCCTTCCTGCTTCATTTTCTTAATCTGTAAAATGGGAATAATATCAGAAATGAGAGAAGGAATAGCTCTTCCTTATAGCAGATTTCCAGTTAATAAGTGTAGAAGGAATGAGAGAAACAAAAGATTGTCCCCGGGCAAACATCGTCGTAATAATTGTTGAGGCAAACCCATCAATGGATAGTGAAGTTAGTAAGTGAAAATATGATGAGAAACAGGATGCTTGCATAATCTCCAAGTATCTCCGCACAAGACACGTATTAATTACAAAGAGAAAATAGTGCTTTGCAGTGGAGAGATGCAGCAAACACCACCTTACCAAGTGATTAAGGGTTAACTTTACTAGTAATAACATCATGACAACATCATGCACCCCTAGATATGATGCGTGGAGCACAATGTCATGTCTGTGATATTCTTGCCCAAAATGCATATAACCTCAATTTAATCATTAGAAAACAAGGGAGACATTTTCAAAATAAGTGGCCTGTGCTTTTCTAAAGTAGCACAGATCAGAGGCGATGAAGAAGACATGATAGCTAAATGTGATATGGGTTCCTGGATTGGGTCCTGGGGCAGAAAAAACCTTAGTGGGGAAACTGGTGAAATTCAAACAAGGTGTGTAGATTTAGGTAACAATGTTGTGTCGGTGTGGCTTTTCCTGGTTTTGCCCATTGTACAACTTTTATGTAGGGGATTAACCTTAGGGGAAGCTCGGTGAAAGGTAGGCAGAAATTCTCTGTTCACTTTTTGCACCTTTCCTGTCAGTCTCGAATTATTTCAAAGTAAAATGTTTTAAAAACTCCATTATGCATGTGGAGTACTTGACAGAGTGTCCAACATGGTATGTGCTCAGTCAACACCACTGTTTCTTTTGGTTGGTAAGAAGGTGGTTACCAGCGGTGCTGGTTCTGCCAGGGCCTTAACTGGCCCTCTAGCATCTGAGAAGGTGCTCTTCTATTTTGCCGTAGGGTTACAGGCTTGGTGGTTATGGCCCTTGGTAGCTGGTTATCACTGCCCCTCCCCAGAAAAGCTGAGGTGCTCAGGCTGAACTCAAGCCCACGCCCCAGTGGGAGAAGAGGGGCTGGAGCTAATCAGTGGCTCAGTGGAGCTTGGCTTGGAAGCTGGGAGTGCGACCATCCTGCGTTCTCAGTGCCTTCTTCCCATGACAGTGTCATACCCAGGTGGCAGCTGATGTTTACAAACTACTCTCATTGATTTAGAAAAAAATTATTGGGGGGATTCTCCCTGAGTTGTGTGTGATATTAGGAATCCCACTTTGTAGTTTAGAAGAGTGTATTGGTTAAGCTCAGACTTAGAGTTTGTAACAAAGAGACCCAAAATACCGTAATTTCAGTAAGGTTCAAGATTGTTCTTCTCTCATAGAGGTGCTGACTGGGTGGCTCTTTGATGATCATCGGCACAGGCGTCTATCCTGTGTCAAACCTGGGTATCCGATTGTCACCTTTTCCCAACTAGCGGGAAGAAGGGAGGGAAGAGGAACGTGCTGTTAAGTATTTTTAGTGGTGAGAGGGAGAAGTTGAACATTTTGCTGCTGCTCAGGAACTACTGGCAAGAACTCGGCCATGTGGTCGCTTCTCTAAATGCAGAGCTGGGCAGCCAGATGCCCTCCTGAAACCTGGGGAGGAGGGAGAAATGGATACTAGGGGAGGGGTAGCAGTCCTGCCCCACAGTCTCTCTGCTGTCTTTGTATAGTTCAGAGAAGCTTTTATAGAGCAGCTTGAGAAATGTTTTCTGTGCTTTCAGCCCTGCCCCTTGTTACCTGTCAGCAAATAAGGTCTAAGCTCTCAGGAGCAGTAGGAGTGATAGTCAGACGATAGCCCCAGGGCATTAGAAGCCCACTGGATCTCCTAGCATAATATACTGTCAAGGGCATTTGTGGCTCTTAAGGTGTCTAAGCTGGTCCTTTTCTTTCCTTGCCATGGAATTGTGTTTGTTCCTGGAGGAAGACCTTTCAGGATGCAGAGCCGCCTGCAATGAGTGAGGCTATGGATTTGATCCCTCAGGGATAGACTTCAACTCAGGGCCACCTCCTGCAGAAGGAAGCCTCTGCTTAGAAGTTGACCTCTGATTCGCACCCCCCTCCCCCCCCACGCCCGCTCACAAAAAAACACTCAGAAATGCCCAGTGATGGTTTAGTACCTGGTAAGCACGCAGGTGAGAAGCCAGACTCTCTAGAGCAGTCAGGGCAGGAGTGACAGGAGTTCATAATCCACTCTCTCAGGTAGGGCCAAGGTAAGCTTTTCACGTCTTCAGCCCTTCTTCTGCACACATGATGTAAGCAGCAACTATTTGTCTATGTAGGCAACTTCAGGGACTGGGAGACTACAACAGTTATAGCACAGTAGTGACACCTGTGAGGGCCAGTTTAGTTCTCCCTAGAAAGAGAGTCCCCATCCCATGCCCCTGGGAAGTGGCTAGTTCTCAAGCCTGACATTCACCATCCAGAGACGGGTAAGAAAGTGAGATGGCTGAATCCGAGGGCTCCCCTACCCTTTGGAGACAGCTTAGCTATGAAAATGTCAGCAGCCTTACCTTTCTCTCTAAAGAAAAGAACATTTAAGTGGTTAACTTTTTCCCCCCCTCCCCCTGTTTGGAGGGTTTGTGATGGTAAAGGATTATTTTGTAGCTGAATTAAAATCTAAGAAAGTTAATAAAGCCTGAGACACAGTCCCTATTTTAGGCTTACTTCAGGAGAGCCTCATAGTGAAACCCAAAAGGACATGACAAACGGACTAACTCTGATAACCTTTTTCTTATTACAAACTCATATAATTTCCATGTCTCCTTAACTGTTAGCAGTATGGTTTCCTTTTTAAAATAAAATTTAAATGTACACCCTAAGTTTTCATAGCATATTGAGTTTCAGGGTGTGGCTATGAATTTTAACTTGCTCCCCAAATATGGCTCATTAAACCCCTTGCCTTGCTGTAGCCCTGGATGGTCTTATGATGATTGTTCATTCCTGTAAGCGATGGTGTTTACCTACTTGTTTGCTTTCAGGGAGAAAAAGTGCTGTGAAGGGTGGAAAAGGAAACACTTTCTAGGTTGAGGGTTTGTCACTAGATGGCCATCTGTGGGCTTAAATTCTTTGTAGTAGCATGCCCAGGAGGGGTTGGAACACATGCCGGGTTTGATGGCCCCCATCAGCCCAGTGGCAGGTTGGTGTCCACGCTGGGCTGAGCTGCTTGCTGAGACCTGTTGTTAGGATGTCTCTCTTCTCCCAGGGTTGAGTTTCAGTTGACTGGAGTATGATCAGAGGCAGCAGAGGACAAGAAACCTTGAAGTGAAATGTTGCTGCTGCTTTGTCTTGGACCAGTATGCCCACTTGTTCACCTGAAATATGACTGAGGATATTAAGGACAGCTGAAAATATGCGAGGACATTCTGTGTTAGAAGCATCTGTGGTTTCTATAGGAGAGTGCATGGTACCTGGAGCCACGTCATCACTGTGATTCAAGTTAATGGGAGAAGTTGGGCAATCCCTAAGATGATTTTCTCCTCAAAACCTCTGGCCTTTTTACCATTTAATTGACAAAATTGAACCTAGGCAGAGAGTATTATTTAAAAAAAAAAGAGTACCTTTTTCTTGTAAGTTTCGGGTACTGCTGCTTAGGATTTGTGTGCTCTGAAGCAAGCAGCGTAAGTTCCCTGAGCCTTCATTTTCTTATCTGTTGAAGGAGGTTGATAAGTGTTTTTAGCCATCACTTCTGGAGTGCTCACCACTTATTCATCTTCACCAACAGTTCCGTGAGTGATGTCCCATAATGATCATCATTTTACAAATAGGCTATTAGGGGAACAGAAAGAGTAAATAACTCATTCAAGGTCAGGTGGACAACAAATGTAGAGCTGGAATTCAAACCAGCCGATTGACTTCTAAGCCCACAGTCTTAATTGTGGCTGTCTTTTAGTGCTCTGCTCTCTCCTCGCATCTCTGAAAATCAGACCCAGAGGGTGAAAATGCCTGGCAGACATTTCCCACAAGAAGAATCAGATGAGATCAAGTGCTGAAGGGCCTGGTGGAGCTGACATCTGCCTCAGAGTGGCTGTTTTTTGTGATTCAGACTCAGACTGTATATAGGATGTGAAAAACCTGTTTTCCACTGTTAAATAAAAATGTAAAGGTTGAGTTAGTTGGAACTGAGTGTGGCATTTGGGGGAATAGGGTTTAAATTAGCATGGTCCCATAGAAACATAATGCAAGCTATATATATATATAATTAAAAATTTTCTGTTAGCCACATTGAAAGTAATAAGAAATGTATTAAAATGATTTTTACCTATTTTATTTAATTCTATTCAAAATATCATTTCAATGTATGAATCAATATTTCAAAATTATAATGAGATAGGGTACATTTTTTTTTCATATTACATCTTTGGAATTCACTGTGCATTTTATACTCACTGCATACATCTCAGTTGGGACTAGCCACGTTTCATGTGCTGTGTGGTTGTATGTGGCCAGAGGCTACTGTCCCCTTTATTGGTAGATAAATGTATTATGACAGCCTTGCAGGCAGCTTCTTGGGCCTGGACCCAGAGTCAGGAACAATTTGTATAAAAGTGATCATTATTGTTCTAGTTTACGTCACACACTATGAATGGTTGTGGATTCCAGGTTGAGAGCCCTAGAAAGAGCCATAGTTACCACAGTCTAACACATACCTACTCCCAGTCCCATTTTACACATGAAGATGGAAGGAAGGAAAAATAATCCTCCCTCTACCCTTCTTCATTCTTGGCTGAGACCCCTGTAATAAGACAGATATACAGGAGAAAAACAAACAGAAGTGTATTAACATGTATACGCAGGTACATGTGGGAGGGCCCCAGGGAAAAATGAGTAGTTCATAGAGCTGGCTTTGACTTCTGGTCTATATAGCATCTTCAACAAAAAACCCATTTGTGGAAGAATGACAGGACAAAGAAAAACCGTATTCGTGTTCCAAGGAAGGAGATAAAGCCTCGCGAGCACAGTTTGTTACAGATTCCTCCGGTGCCATCTCCAGGTAGACAGGAGATTCACCTTGTCCCTCCTGGTAGAGAGGGGAGTAGGGGGACACCTTTGTAAATTTATGTAGAGCTTTTGGCCAAATAGGGGGAAAGGCAGAGAGGTTTCCCTGTATCTGCGTCTTCTCAATTGCCTTCAGCTCAAAATAATCCTTATGCAGAGTGGCGTTTTTGGGGTGGCATAACCCGTTCCTTTTCAAAGGTATGGGTGTTCAGAGAGATGTGTGGCGTCACACAGAGTTACTGGTATTGCCAGGGCTCCAACCCAGTTGATCTTTCTGGTACATCTAATTGTGAAAATGGCAAAAAGTGACTGTGACTCACATCAGCATTCATATAGAAGAACTGCGTAGGTGTCTTAATGTATACCTTTTATGTGGAAAAATAGCTGTGACCTTTGGTAGGGCTCACAGAAATTGTAGATTGCAGAAATGGAAACCCTGTCTAGGATCAGCTGGTTCAACTTCATTTTCTCCCAAGGATCAGGGAGGTTAAATGGTTTGCATGAGATCACAGAGCTGGGTCTCTTGCCTTGTAGCCGTTCTTTGGCCATCACATTTGGAAGACGGTCATGGAATAAGTGGCTTCCAAATAACATAGAGCAAAGGGAAGAAAGTCCATCTACATGCTAAGGGCTAGTTTACGAGTCTCTTAACTTTTTGAACACTCAACTTGAGTTTCCATCCAGCCCTGAAATTGTTTGTAAGATTTGTCCATCTTTCTGGAAGGAGCTTGTAGGAGAGTGGGAGAAATTGCTTCAGAGAGGGGAAAAAGGAGTCATTAACTACTTGAAAAGATCAAGAATGAAGTTGACACTTCCTGTGCTGAGACACCTCCGGCACAACTCTCATGGGGTGCTGTTCCTAGGCCAGGAGAAGAGTAAGCTGTAAGAAATCACTTTCAGCAGTGGTTGTCAACCAGGGGGCATTTGACAACATCCGGAGACATTTGCTAATGGGCATCTGTTGGGTAGAAGCCAGAGATGCTGCTAAACATCCTATAGCACACAGGACAGCCCCCACCACAGTGGTCTGACCTGCAATGTCAATCATGCCGAGGTTGAGAAACCCTGACTCATAGGAGAGAGGGGCAGAGTACATATATGTCTGAACGCTCTGTATTGGAAAAAGCTGATTTTCTTTAATATGTGTGCATAACACTGTTGTTTCTCACAAGTATGAATTTTAATTATAGTTGCTTTTTTTGCTTGAGAAGCTTAGAAAGTCTTCATAATTCCGTTGTTTCATAAACCAGAGGTGCTTTTTAAGATCACAGGTGAAATAGTCATATCTCTGAGCTCATTTTTTTCCCCAGGAGGTAAATGTATATTTGGTGCTTAGTTTTGGGTTTCTTACATGATTTCCATATGTGATCCCCCCTCCTTAAACCCACATAGTGTTGAAGCCTAACAACCTGGTTCATAAGCAGTTAGCAGCCGTATTATCAGCCATTTATTGCTAATTAGATTACATCTAAGTTTAGGAATTAAAAAAAACCTCTCTGTTTTAATTTTCTGTGTAAATTCTCTATGCTACAGGGGTCATACCGATGGGTGCTTGATTGTGGTCCTGAAAACTTCAGTAAAGCCCAGGGAAGCTGCAGTGTCTGGCTGCTGCTGCTGTTGTCGCTATTTTAGGCAGAGAGAAAGGGGCGGTGCTTTCCAAGTCTGGCTGGGAGTTTGCCGGAGGTACAGATGTCATTCATAGGAAGGAGGCAGAACAGGAAAGAGAGGAAGGGATTAGGAAGGTGTTTCTGCCCTCTTCCTTTGGTTTGTGAACTAGGAAGGCTGGGGCCCAGGGCGGGGGGGTTGGTAGGAGAGCTGTTAAAATTGGTTAAATTGGCTAAAAATACATTTTTTCCCCTCTATTCCTTAAAGGCTACAACAAAGCGAGTCTAACACTTGTTTCATGCTTAGCTTCCAGTGTGAGTTCTTGGGGACAAAGCCAGTCCCTGTTACTTTCTGAAACACCCTGTGTACCTGGATAGCCGAGAGCTTGAAACACACAGATACACACACACACACACACACACACACACACACACACACACACACACACACACACACACACACCAAAAAAGCTTCTGTGGTTTGTCTCTCATTTTTAGGTAATTATGAGCCTTTCAATTGTCATGCTGGGCATGGGGGAGGGGAACCATTTTGCAACCAGTCTTGAAATGGGATTTTGACAGCTGCCTTTAGTCTTCCTTGAAAACCCGGAAAGGCTTTGCTGAAATGATAAATTTGATAATGACTTTTGTGTTCCTGAGTATTTATTGAAAGGGACATGTAATGCCTGATTGCTTGAAAGATCAGAGCATGATTTTTGAGTTTCCAGATAATAATATATTTTACTCATTTTTAAATCCCTCACAGCACCTATAGCCATTGCTTTACACATTGTATGGCTCAGTGAATGATGGGCTGAATTGGAGTAGCTTATGTTCTCTTTTTCCTTTCTTATAAATGTAGCCTTTGAAATCTGCTTTGTCATTTTAATCACTGTGTGCTTTTAAGATCATAATTACTTAATTAATTACACAATGATCTGTTTTTCTCTGTTGGTGGTAACTAGCTCTTTAGGGCATAAAGATAGATTTTAATGGATTTTTAGTTATTTTGGCCTTACACAGCTCTACTCAGTAAGGCTTTGTAAAGTAACAGTAACTAGTGTGCTTTATTGCATGAGCCAATAAAAACGCAAGTTTTTACTGGGCTAAGGCTTTAAGATAAATGCACATGGAAATATAAGTACAGTGAACTACTTCCAGCGCAGACGACTGCATTTATCCTGCCCTGAGTGCTTATAAAAACAATGTGAGGCTATCAGAAAATGTCAGAACCTCTGGGTAAATGCATCTGTATTTTCATTTGGTGTTAATTCTTCCTTTATAACTCTGTTCCGGAGACTTCCACCGGCCGACTGGCGTTTACTAAATGGGAGTTTTTAGCCGGAGAATGTGCCCTCCCCATTAATTCTTCCTCTAAAAGCTACTGTGCATGTACTCCCAGTCCCTGAGGTTTCAAAAGCTGCATTATGGTTTTTAAATGACAAAATTTTTCACCTAGCTTTAAGAGCCAAACCTTTAGAAGAACAAGTTGTTCCAGCATTAAAATGACACTTCTATTTTAAAACAGAAATGTTTTGCAAAGAAATCACACAGGTTTTTTTTGTTTTTTTGTTTTTTTTTCATGACATTCATTCATGATCCAGATGGACCGGAATCAAGCGCTCTCCATCCTTCTCTCCTGCAGTGGGTAACTCATTTATGAGTCTCAAATGCCCAGTTTCTTATGCCAGCCAGTCAGGGAAGCCTTTGCCATATGGCTTAGGTTTGGGGGATAGCATTAAAGTGAGTTCCAACAAGTATATCTGTGTTTTCTGCACCATCTGGCCTTCAGACACGTATGTTGTAGATCTTTCCTGTCTGGGTCGGGTGATCTGATCCGACGGTGTAAGCCTATTATCCAGGAAAGACCATTGTGGAGGTCACATCTAGTGGGTGAGTGCATAGTGATTATTACAAGGGTCATCAGGTGACAGTGGGTGCTTAGGGCTCTCAAGTCTTCAAACTTAAACTTTGGAGTCAGACCGCATGGGCTGGTCCCAGTTCTCAGGAACCTCTTGCAAGCATCTCAGTGTCATCTCTGCCTACTAGTGATGAGAGGAATGCCACGAGATCCATCATGTGGCCCCTAATTGTTATCCTTCATCAGTATTTAGTAATTGGCAGGTGGTGGATCCTAACATCTGTGATTCAGAGACATAAGAATTTGATGATATGATATGTAAATCAGCTCTTAGCTCCTCAGGGGGTTAATTGAGGACATGTTTCTTGTTGAGCACATACTCATGGGTTCGCCAGTACCGCCACACAGAAATGGTCTTTTCAAGGTTTGGGTACTAGATTGCCAAATGGCCCAGGGAAACGTCATCCTAATTTACACCCTTGGCCAGCAGTTGGTTTGACTGCTCACGTCCCTGAACCCGGGCCAGCACTGAGTATTATCGTATTTAAAAATTTTTGCCAATTTGCTCAGCAGACAGAAAAGCGGCTACTTGTTCTTCTCATTTGCATTTTTAAAAATTACTTGTGAGTTTGAAAAATGTCACATGTTTATTGATCATTGATCATTTTTATTTTGGAAATTGTGGTGTTTACAGTATTATCACACTCATTTTCACTGTGCTGAAGTTAAGGAAAATCCATAACAGTGAGATCTCACATAGCCCATAAGTTCATGTTTTTAAAAAAAAATATTTAATATTGTAGTGAAGTATTTATAATATAGTAAGTGAAAGAAAGTCAATAGTAAAAATGATATCACTACAACTTAATAAAACATCAATAAAGTATAGAAATGCAGCATATATATTTTACAGTCACAAATGTATATACCTAACAACTCAAAAGGAAAAGGAAAAAGCACTCATTTTTGGTGTTGAGTGGTTCAGTCATCCTTGTGAACCTCCACTCTGGGAGGCAGGAGAGAACATTCCAGAGAGTGTTTTAGTCCCTTCTAGCTTATTCTTTGTGTTCAGCCATGGTCCTCCGATGCCACAGCCCGATGGTCCTCTGATGCCACAGCCTGCCCTCAGTTTCCTGTGACGCTGCACGTCCGCTGACCCTCAGCCACGTCCTGATCCATCCCGGCTGACTGGGCTCTTTCCCTTGTAGCATCCTTCCTGAAGCAGTGTCCCTCCTGTGGCAGTGCTTCTGATTCTCAACTTGGCCCTCACCACTCCTCCCACAGGCTGAGACTAAGTTCTTGGTCCTTTCCTTGCCATGCAGAGCTGTTCAGACTTCCAAGCTGTGTATGAGTGTTAAGGAATTTCAAAACCCATTTCTCTTCCAACAAAGCCTGATGAAACGACTGTCTCTTGATGGACTCAATAAGACCTGAAGAATGACCCCTGTTGGTGTCCGCCACCCTCCACTGCCTGTGTGCACCTTCCCTTGAATCCCTGGTAGGGAGCTTTTAGGCCACATAATTCATAGAATATGAAAGAGCATCTGACAATACTTCATTAAAAAATATATATGTAAAAAAACACTGGAGGGAAGATACACCAATATGATTTTTCTCTGAATTAGTGGAGCTATAAGTTTTGTTTTCTTCATACTTTTCTGTTTTTTCTAAATTTTCTACAATGTCTATATAATATTTTTATAATTCTTAAAAGACATTTTTAAATGGAGTTTTGGTTTTGTTTTTTTTTTTACTTCAACATTAGAGAAAGGGGGCAAAATTAGTGATTAAATGCAGCATGCCTTTTGGATTTTCTATAATTTTTAGTCTCTTTGGTTCTTCTTCCTTCCCACTTACCTTTTCCACCTCACCCCAAATTTGCAAAACAAGATCAAGAATTATATGCATACCTGTCACCAGCAGATACAACTAGGCAAAGAACTAAGTTGAATTAAGAATTGAGGAAAACCACTCTTCTATAATTTCTTTGATGCTTGTTTTGACATTTATTCCACATTGATAAGAGCTATCTTCTATTAAATAACATTGAGACAAGTGATCCTTTTATAGGATAAAACTTGGTACAATAACGTCTTTCAGTGTTTTTATACGTGTTGATCATCTAGAAAAATAATTTATGTAACCCTGCCAGGGGTTAGATTGCTGATGTCTCTAAAATCTAGACAAAGGCTGATCTCTAGACAACTTTAAAATTTATTCCAGAATCATCTTTTTGGGGGGAAGAAAAAAAATAATGTGAAAGAGAGTTAAAAGAAAAAATACCCATTTCAGTGTTTTTATAACTTTTTTTTATCTTTGCAGTTTGTGTAAATATTCATACATTTATTACACTTGTAATGGGTAGAAAACTTGGCATTTTTTCTTCATATATTTTTCCATTTATATTCTATTTATAAATACTATTTATATATTTACTTAAAAATACCAAATTTCTCTCTAATTTATTTAAATAGTTTTAATTATGTTGTTGGGAATTTAGGGTGCTTGCCATTTAAAATCTTCAATTTGGAAATTGTTCTAAAACTGTTCATGGGTAGCATGTAGATCTCAAGTTTTTTAGCAATGCACTATATCAGGTAGGTAGTCTGTGAACTGATTTAGGGGTGAGTGGTCTGTCTTTGATCTGTCATCTTGTCAATCAACATGATTGATATAGCTGACCTGGCTGGCTCCCCAAAGGACATACCATATTAATATATTATCATCTTTCAAATCTATTATATATTGTTAAAGGGACCTGATTTAATGTAGTTAAATCAATCTACAAACAGCCCTGAAGCCTAATTTTAGCCTCGATCAAATTCCTTCTTTTTATGACTTTAAAAGAAAGACAGAAAACTGACAAGTTGAGTTTTCTATAATATTTATATATATTCTGATAAGCAGTAAATTACTCAAAAAGGCAAACAGACTAAGGGAGATGAAGAAATAAGGAGTCAGCCAACCGTATCTTGACCACCTATTCTAAGATAGACGTTGTGTAAAATCCTTTTTCATATTTGTCTCATTTAATCCCAGGAAAACATGCAGCGGTTCTCAACCTTCCTAATGCCGCGACCCCTTAATACAGTTCCTCATGTTGTGGTGACCCCCAACCATAAAATTATTTCCGTTGCTACTCTATAACTGTAATTTTGCTACTGTTATGAATCGTAATGCAAATATCTTTTTGTTTTCCGATGGTCTTAGGCGACCGCTGTGAAAGGGTTGTTTGACCCCCAAAAGGGTCGCGACCCACCGGTTGAGAACCGCTGTGCTAAACAAATAGTGTTATCTCTACTTAATGGAGAAGGAAATTAAGAACTGGATAGGTTTAAATCACTTGCCTCAAGTCTCAGTTTATCAGGTCAGATCTGAGTCTATTCAATCTCAAAATCTCCTGCTGTTGGGCTGGCTGCTCACACCTGGACTACTCCAGTTTGAAGTAACTTGAGGTTACCTGAAAGGTGTACCATGATGCACATTAAATGGAGCAAAGGACTTAGGTGTGAAAAAAAACACAAGAAACTTTAAAAGTTACCATATTTAAAGAAATCATACAAGAATTGCTTTTGACCTTGGAATGGGGAAGACCTTTTAAAACATGACTTTAAAAACCTGAAGGCAAAAACAAACCAAAAGAGAGACTCATAAATTTGACTTCATAAAAATAAAAAACACTTTCTCATAGCCAAAAATATATCATAAGGAAAGTCAACCTGGGGGAAGAATTACAACTCATAACATAAATAAAGGGCCAATTCCCCTACGGTATAAAGAGCTCCTACAAATTGGTGAAGAAAAACCCAACAACCCAATGGAAAACTATGGAAAGATACGACAATATAGTTCACTGAAAAGGAAAGAAAGGCGACCTCCCTGGGTCTTCGCCTCCATCCTGATGTGGTGCAGACCAGGCTTTTGGCAATCATGAGAATTATGGGAGTGAGTCAGAAGCCCTACAAATTTTTAGCAAGTTGCTTCTACTACCTACAATGATGAACAGTTTGGGGAAAACCATTCTGAATCCCAGTCTAATAATCATAACTTCTGGCTGTGTCATATCCAGAAGCTTCCGTCACCAGCATTCCAAAGCCATGCCTAACTAAGGGTACAGCTCTCTGAAGTTCAGAAAACAATTTATTAAGGGAAGGACAGGACTTGCGCTTGGCCTTCTTGTCTGTCAATGTACAGGAGTTCCCCAGCCTCTCCCGGAGCTTAAGGATAAGCCTTACAAAAGAAAGCCCAGAATGGATAGTTTTTAGAACTGAGAGATGTTGGAGTCAATCTAGTTCAACCTCTTGATTTTATAGATGGAAAAAGCATGGCTCAGAGAGGTCAGCGATTTGTTCAAAGTCACATGTTGTTGATGGTTGAGTTGATCTCCTGACTTACAGTCCCAAACTCCCTTGTTTGCTTTGTGCTTACAAGTGGGTCTTGGGGCCTCATGAAACAGCTTGAAGACAAATGGTTTTAAGTCTGGGAATTCTTCCTCGCTGAAACTATTGGGTTGTCGGAAAAGTCATGACACATTTTTGCAATGAAAAACAGAAAAAAATACGTCATGACTTTTCCGACAACCCAATATTTCTTCAGCATTGCCTGGCCAGATCTTATCTTGGCCAGAGTTTTATCTTGATCCCTTCCGTGTGCTCCCCTCCTACTTCCCACAAATATTACTCAGACGTCTACCATGTGCCATGCACTGTTATAGAGAAAAGGAATTTGGCACCTTCTGTATTGTCTACCAATTTGAATTAAATACTCCTTAGTGACCACTAGGCCAGTGGGACAATAGTAGGTCACTAACTCATCTCAAAAACAGTGGAACGTTTCTCTGTGGATGAAAAAAGAGATCACTGGGCTTTGGCAATAAATTATTTACTATGTTCTGATAACTAACTGGAACATGAGTGCTGAACTCGGTCACTGTTCGATGTTTCTTGTGATCCAGAGATCATGAAGAGATGAGTCACCGGTGTGGGTCTGATGTGCTCCTTCAGAGCTGGGAGAGTCCCTTCACCATTTGGTTTTTAGTGTCAAGTTTTCAGAAAACCTTGAATGTTGAGAAAACCTAGTTCCAAAGTCCAGTGGCATCTTGCTCCTAAGTCGTCATATTTTCTGATATTCATTGACTTAAACACTAAATGACATTTTTTAAATGCTTAAAAGGATTAAGGATAGTCTGATCTTGAGATGGGTAAATTATTGCTTACATTTGTTTTTCCTCTTAAAAATTGTTTTTATCACAGCAAAATTATCATAACATTAAATTAACCATTTATTTGAAAGCGAGCAATTCAGTGACATTCAGTGTATTCAGCATTGTGCAACTGCCACTTCTGTCTAGTTCTGAATCTTTGTCATCACCCTCAGAAGAAACCCCATACTCACTAAGCAGTTAGTCTTCATCACTCCCTCCCCCTACCTCCGGCAACTACCAGTCTTGGTTCTGTGATTTACTTATTCTGAATATTTCATGTAAATGGAATCATAGTATGTGACCTTTTGTGTCTGGCTTCTTTCATTTAGCATAATGATTTCATCTACATTGTAGCATTTATCGATACATCATTTTTTTGTGTGTGGCAGAATAGCACTCCATTGAATGGATAGACCAAATTTTGTTTATCATCTGTTAATGAACATTTGAGTTGTTTCTATCTCTTGGCTGTTGTGAATAATGCTGCTGTGAACGTGCATGTACATGTATTTTTTTGAGCACCAGTTTTCCATTATTTGGGGTGTATACCTAGGAGTGGAATATCTGGGTTATATGGTAATTCTATGGTAAACTTTTTGAGGGATTGTCAAGACATATTCTACCATAACTGCACCATTTTCATTCCTCACCAGCAATGTACAAGGGTCATAATTTCTCCACATCCTCACCAACACTTGCTATTTTCCACTTTTTGGATTATAGCCATCCCCATGGGTGTGAAGTGGTGTCTTGTTCTGGTTTTGATTTGCACTTCGCTCATGCTGAATGATAGTGAGCATCTCTTCATCTGCTTTTTGGATACTTGCTTAAGTTTTACGTATAATTAATCTCAACTTTAAGTCCTAACATTCAGTTTTTCCACTACCATCTGCTTGAGACCATTGAGACTTAATTCCATCATGCCCTTGAACCCAGAAGGTGGCAGCCGTCACAAAAGATCCAGGACTGCCGGTCCTCCCAGCCTCCTGACTCACATCCCCATGTGACTCTGTATATCTCCTTTTCTGACCCTGTCCCCAACTCCTGAAATGCTTGCTTTTTTCTTTTGGGATTTGTGTTCTATTATCAATGTAATCTCCTGCATCATCAACCTGTTCTCTAAATGATTCCTTTACTTTCTTCTCTCTCTGGAACCCGGTTCCTTCCTGCAGCCCTCCCACGTGGTGGTGGGTCCCTCTTCCACTCTTCCTAGGGCATGGAGATGCAGTAAATGGCCTCCTTGCTTCTCTCGCTCACTTCCCGATCATTCTCCCTCCCCGTTACCTTAAAGCACTCACCTTTGACTCTCATGCTATCCTCATACCACATTCCCACCATCCCTCCTTCATACCTTGAATGTTTTAGCTTGTGAGTTACCATGGCTCCCTCCAGCATTTTCCTCTTTAATCTGCTGAGATTCTCTGGTGTATTGAGGGAAGAATCTCTTGCATACACCCTGCAGTCTCTTCCCCCTTCTTGCTTGGCTGTACTCATCTGACAAAACACCAACCTTGGTTAAAGCCTTCAACCTCCAGCGTTTCCTTCCCCATCTTTTCCGTGATGACTTTCTGTTTCACTGAGAATATAAAGGCCACCAAAAGGAACTTCCAACAGCCTCTTCCCTCCACTCCTGCCCACCCAGCTGCCTCTGTCACCAGACACTCTCCCTTCGCTCATGTTGGGCCAGTCCCTGCACTCATGCATGCCATCCCTTCCCACCCCCTCACTCCTGCCCCAGGACATTGTTCTACACATTCTCCCTTCTCTTTCCTGTAATGTCAGTCTATGGGATTATCCCTGTGAAAGAGGAAAACCTTAACTTTTTTTCTTCTATCTATCCCGCAATCCCTTGGCAGGATTCCAATAAACTAGATTGACGAAAGACAGATTAACAAGAGAAAAACAAAAGTTTAGATTAAGGCCTACAATACACAGGAGTACTCATGACTAGTAACTCAAAGGAGTAGTTAGAAGTGGGGCTTGTTATAGAAGCTAATGAAAAATAAATTTTGTAGTGAAGTGACAAGACAAAGAAAAGGACTTTGAGCTTCTAAGGGCAGCAAATTGTGGAAAAGTAAAGCTAGGGTGAACTAATGGATGACAAAGGATAGCTGGGAAGGTTTGTTATGTAAATTCCTCTTGAGTCATTTCAGGGTGATAGGAGTCTGGGGTGTCTGGTAATTTAGACTTGTCCCGCTTTTCCTGGTAGAACGGAGAAAATTAGAGGGTTTTTTGTGTGTCTGTTTCTTCTCAACTGCCTTCAGTTTAAAATAATCCTTATGTCAAAGAGACGTATTCTGCGGTGGCATAGTCTACGCTTCATTCTCATCAGTGTAGAAATAAGCTATAACTTCTCCCATCTTTAAAAAACCCTCTCTTAACCCCACATTCTCTCTCCAACTATGGGGCAATTTTCTGCTTCCTTTTAAGCAAACTCCTAAAAAGAATTGTCTGTATTCATTGTTTCTGGTTTTTTTAAAGCCCATTAAGGCCTTTACCGCCACAGTTTCCACTGAAACTATTCTCATCAAGATCCCCGGTGATCTCCAGGTTGGTAGATTCAGTGGTTGGTTCTCAGTCCTCATTCTATTGCCCTGTGAGGGGTGCAGGTCCCAGCAGGTCGCTTCCTCCTTGAAATGCTGTCCTCCGGTAGCGTACAGGATACCACAGTCTTCTGATTACCCTCCCACATCGCAAGTTGTTTACTCTTCTTAGTCTCTGTTGCTTGTTCCTTCTTCTGTCTTCAGTCTCTAAAATGTTGAAATTTCTCCTCTATCTTTAATCATCCCCTTTGTGATCTTTTCTGGAGTTGTGACTGTAAATATAATTTATAGGCTCACCATGCCCATGCTCATGGTGTCCAGCTGCCTTGTCACATCTCTGCTTGGATGCCTAATATTGCAATGGAACTACATTCATGGAGCCCAAATGGAATTTTTGAGCTTCTTCAAATTGCCCCACAAACAACAACAAAAACTTGCTTCTCGATCATCAAGTGTTAATAAATGGGAACTCCATCCTTCCAGTGGCTTAGACTCCAAACGTTGAGATCATTCATCCTTGATTGCATTTTTTGTAATTATTAGTTTTTATTGTGAAATACACATTTTTTAGAATTAGTTTCAGCTGTACAACACAGTGCAATAGTTATACTTTTTACCCCTCAAGGTGACAACCTGCATTTTTTTCTTATATTCCACATCAGAATTGTAATATCCCACTGTCTCTTCCTTCAAAATATATGCAGAGCCTGACCCCGTGACCATTTCCATGGTGACAGTCACTCACCTGGGTGCCCACAGGAGGATGCTTGCCGCTTGTCTCTTTGCTTCCGACCTTACAACCCTGCCCTCAATTTAGCAGCTCGGTGATCCTTTTTAAGTCATAATGTCTCCTTTATTCCAAACCTGCCAGGGCTGAAATGGTTGATTCAGTTTGGAACAGAGACAGTATAAGATAAGCCTAGGACATTATATAGTTCCTGGAAAGGAAGTGCTCAAAGGCTTGTGGGTGTGGGTGTGTGTTAAAAAGATAATAGTGGTAATAGTTTATAGCATTTGGAATAAAAAAGGTAATCCATGAGTCTGTAGTGAGAGTAAAAACAGAAGTGGCAGGTGGTGGGGAGGGAGAATGTCAACTAATAAATGTAGAAGGTATGATAGAATTAGAAAATCACCGTTTTGCAATCCTCGAAGAAATAATTGACTTAGGCAAAGACCATTCAGGAATGCCAAATCGTTTGTTGGAACCAAAGCCTGGCCAGGTGTAATCTGAGCCTGGACCCAGTACTTGGCATGCAGGAAGAGACTGAAAAAATAGGCAGACCACTCCAGGTTGGTAGGTGGCAGGTCTAACAATCAAGGAAAGTTACTTATGAGGATTGTCTTGGGCAATTGCAAGGCGAGTAGTTTACCACACTCACCTGCTAGATCTTAAAAGTTCATATGGAGACCTTACCTGGAGTGGGTCATGTACCCAGCCCAGATAATCTCAGCACCATGTTTCTGTCTCAAGGCTGAATCCTTGGGGTGGTTTCTGGGAGCAGGGAAGGCAAGCTGAGTGACCATCTCAAAGCATAGGGGTGGCGATAAGGAGCCTTTGATTGCCTCGGTCCAGTTTTATGGGTCAAGCCAGTGGTCACATCTTCTTGATAACTATCCTTAACACCATTTGGTGAAGATTGTTTGTAAAGTCTATTTGTAGGATGCCAAAGATGACTTGCTAATTACAAAGTGAAAACATAATTTAAAGACAGGTAGTCGGCAGTTCCCACTTTATTCCATTGTTCACACTTAGCATCACTACAGTGAGACAACATGACGTGATGTGACTGCTGATATGATGCAACATGACATTCTCAGCAACACTCATGAAGTATTCCCCAATCCAAATCTAATTAAACTTTTAGCCCCGCCTTTCGGTTTACAGAAAACACAGGAGATAGAGAAGCAAGTTCAACACCACCATGAGGGAACAATCAGATAAATCCAAAAATGTGGGACCTCCTGTAAGACCATAGGCCTTGTCTTTTCAAACAGAAAGAAAATAGACCGAGACCTTGTAGTTTTAAAGAGACTCCAGCAACATAGCAACTAAATTCTGCATGTGGACTGTGATGTTTTGGGCCATTGGGAATATCTGAATATGGACTGTGTATTAGATAATTTAATGGAATTATTTTTATTTTTATGAAGTAAGATGGTGGAATTGTGGACAAGTAGAAGAATGTTCTGACTTTTACTAGATGCATGCTGAAATATTCAAGGGTGAAGTGTCAAGCTAGCTGTAACTTAATTTCAAATGTTCCAGGAAAAACAAGTATTAGAGAGAAAGATACAAACACATGCAGACACACAGATGAAGCAAATATTTCAAAGTGTTAACAGTTGTTGAATCTTTTTTTTAAAGATTTTATTGGGGAATTGGGGGAGGGAACAGCGTTGGGGAATCAAGGAAGGGGAACAGACAAGTTGCTGTCCTTTTGTTCTTCAGTCTAGTTGTGGAGGATGTTGTTTCACCTCCACATGGCCCATGTTGGTATTATCATTGCACTCTTCCCAGCTGAGGCAGATCAGTCGCTGGCTATTGGACAGCCATTCATGGCGGCTCACGGCAGCTCACGCCAGCTGCCGACCACTCAATGCTGGCTGCCAGCCACGCACGGTGGCTTACAGCAGCCCACTGTAGCCCTACTGCAGCCTTCACCATCGCCAGCGACTCATGGCAGCCCAGCTCCAGGTCGAGCTGTTGTTCACCATCTTAGCTGTAGAGGGCGCAGTGTCACTGGCCCATGTGGGATCTGAACCGGTTGCCCTGCTGCTCAGAGCTTGCGCTCCCAAGCCAACTCTTAACCAATGAGCCACTCAACTGGCCCAACAGTTGTTGAATCTTGGTGGTAGTTATATGGGTTTCTATTCTTTAAATTTTTCTGAATGTTGAAATGTTAAAAGACAATAAATAGATCCCACCTAAAACAAATACAGGCATACCTCATATTATTGTGCTTCACTTTACTGTGCTTTGCAGATACTGTGGTTTTTCACAA
The DNA here is from genome assembly GCF_001890085.2 of Hipposideros armiger. Classification (NCBI taxonomy): domain Eukaryota; kingdom Metazoa; phylum Chordata; class Mammalia; order Chiroptera; family Hipposideridae; genus Hipposideros; species Hipposideros armiger. Next base: position 1,349,884 of record NW_017731774.1, on the reverse strand, counting down.
ATTGAAGGTTTGTGGCAACCTTGCATAGAGCAAGTCAGTCAGTGCCATTTGTTTCTAACAGGCTCAGATGATGGTTAGTATTTTTTATGAAGACATTATGCATTGTTTTTTTAGACATAATGCTATTGCCCACTTAATAGACTACAGTATAGTGTAAACATATTACATGCACTGGGAAACCAAAAAAATTGTGTGACTTGCTTCAGTGCGACACTTGCTTTATTGCAGTGGTCTGGACCCAAACCTGCAATATCTCTGAGATATGCCTATAAACCCTCCAACATGCCCCTTCTCACACAGAGTGAAATCGAGACTTTACCAACAGTTGGAAGGCCCTACACCTGCAGCCCCCTCCTCTCCTCTTTACACCTTCGCCATCTCTTCTCTCTCTCTGACTCACGTCCAACTGGCCTTGATGTGTTTGTTGGTCAGGCCAGGCCTGCTTCCACCCCAGGACCTTTGCAATTCTGGTCACCCCTTTCTTCCTAGAACATCCTTTCTTTGGCTCTGTGCGTGGCTTCCTCTTATTTCCTTGAGGTATTTACTCAAAGGTTATCTCAGTGACACCTTCCCAGATTACCCATCTGTTTAAAGTTGCAAACCCCTTGGCCCTTACCTCTTGCTCTTTTCGCTGGCGTATTTTTCTCCGTAGCACTCATCACATTTTCCTGTTTACTTATGGTCCCTCTTCCTCCATTTTGAACATCAGCTCACATGGGCAGGGATTTTTATTGTCCATTCATTGCTGTACCCCCTTGCCTAGAAGAGTACCCCATTTAAGCCTGCCAAGGCTGAAGACGTGCTCCCAGTGTTTCTTCTCTTAAAATAGCCTTAAAAAAACACACAAAAAAACACATTGTCTCTGTGAAGTACGAAGAGAATGACACCACTTAAAGGTAGTTGAACGGAATCCATAGGTGAACACCATTTAGCAACTAAAATGACAGTGTGGACTGGGAAATCCAATACAATCTGTTGTATAAAGGCTTCCCAAAGAATGATTTACCCAAAAAGAGGTATTTGAGAGGCTTTATTCTACATCAAAATCAATACCTTTAAAGCTTTGGGGGCATGTCTTGGAGTGTGTTTTTCTGAACTCAAATAACTGCATTGGGGAAGGTTGTTCCAGTGTACTATTTATCACAGAACTTAAAATAATTGAGTCAAGTTATGCTGCCTGTTTTGAAGTGAAGATCATGGTAAATAAGAAATGTCTCTCTTCTCTCCGTAATCAGAGGCCTATAATATGTGTAAAGAGAGTAGAGTGGAATGGCTTCATACAACCAAACACATGCATGCGTGTGTGCACACATGACATATTTCCCTTTTAATTTTGAGTTTATTTATGTTAATTTGATAGCTCTAGGTTTTAAAAATATCTCGATTTAGATATATGTATCCTCATTATCTAGATATATGTGTCCTCAATTTAGAGAGTTGATCCTCATTTTTCATGGATTCTATGTTTGCAATTTTGCCTACCTGCTAAAATTTATCTGTATCCCTTGACCCAATACTCGAGATGCTTAGCTGGTCGATCACGGACACATGTAGAGCTGCAAAAAGTTTTGAGTCCCTTGATGTGCACGTTCCCAGCTGAGGTCAAACAAGATGACACTCTGCCTTCCGGTTTCATTTCTCATATTGTAAACGGGCATCCTTTTCACAATATATTTAGCACATGTTTGTGCTTTTTGTTGGTGATTTTGCCGTTTTAAGTGGCCCCCACGTGTAGAGTGGAAGTGCTGTCAAGTGTGGCCAAGAGCAGGAAGGCTGTGATGTGCCTGATGGAGAAAATGGGTGTTAGATGAGCCTTGTTCAGGTGTGAGTCATCGTGCTGTTGGCTGTGAGTTCAGTGTTAATGAAGCAAAAATAAGGTGTATCCAAAAAAAAAAAGAAGGAAGTTCACTGATCTGTATGTGAGGCCATTCTGGAAAATGCTAAAGTAACATTGATAGTGCATGATGAAACTATGGAAAAGCAGCTAATTTTGTGAATTCATGAGATGATGATGGATTTTTAAAAAGTCTAGTGGACAGCATGGATGTGGGTCTGAAACCCAAAGAAATTCTCGGTCAGGTCACTCAGGGTCAGGAAAATGTTAAACTCCTGGCTAGTGCTGGTGGGCTCATATATTTCAAAAGGTGATAGGTGCAGTGTGAGAAATGTTAAGTTTGCAGGTGAGATGTGTTCTGAAGATCAAGAGACTGATGGAGAATTTTTGAAATACAGTCTCTCCTCATTATTCATGTTTGTATTTGCAAATTCTCCTACTTGCTAAAATGTATTTGTAATGCCCCAAATTGAGACTCATGGCACTTTTGTGGTCATTTGCAGACATGTGCAAAACATTGAAAAATTTATTGCCCAATATACACGTCCCCAGCTAAGGTCAAGCAAGGTGATGTGCCCTCTTGTTTCTGCTGTTATACAGAGATGGCCAGAGGATGGGCATGGGTTGGGGGGAGGGCATGATTCAGGGCAGTGTAAGAAGCTCCACTTCCGGGGCCAGTTGCATAGTGTGAATCCCAACTCTGGCACTGGTTAGTGGGGTGGGCCCCAGGCAAGGGATTAAACACTTTTGAACCTCATTTTCTCTTTGGAAAGAAAATAGAATCTACCAGGATAAATTTTTTTTTTTTAGCATTTAAACTGATAATCTATATCTATGTGAGCTATATATGCACACGTGCACACATGCATACACACACACACACACATACATATACGCACACTTGCTCTGGGAATAATGGTTCAATATTTGCTAATTCACTGTTTGTGGTGACTTTATAAGAACACAATTACTGTGAATAATGAGCATTGACTGTACCTGCTAAGTGTTATATAGGTAAAGGATTATATAGAAAAGCCAGTTTTCTACCCTAATGAAGCTAGTTTGTTTTACAAGGACATTGGCAAACAAACCCATCTAATGCAAATGACATTTCCGTTGATGAAAATATCACTAGACTCACAGGAACCTCCTTTTATATTTCACTTAAGAGAGATAGTTCAGTATTAGCTAATTCAGTGTTGGTGGTGACTCTATGAAACATAATAAGGAGAATCAACCACAATTGATTTGGTAAAGTTATTTTTAAAAATAGATAAAGTAATTCCTTATTTTTTTACAATAGAGAAGGCAAATGATTGTTTTACGTTGAATATATTGTTTCTCAAACAGGTTTTATGATGTCCAACTAAAATAAGAGGCTAGAAATTCCATATCTGTGTTTACTTTTCTGCTGGTGTTCACCATCACCATTGTTAACCTTGTATGAGCACTTGCTACATGCCTATCACTGTGTTAAACACTTTACATGTAATCTCATTTAATCTTCAGAATAATAACCGTGGCAGCAGGGGCAGTAGTGGGAACAGCAGCAGCCATAAACACTGGCATGACACTTGCTGTGTATTAAGAAAATTTCTAAGTGGTTCAAATTATTGACTCAGCCATTGCTCACAACATGCCTATGCAATAAGAACTCTTATAGACCCATTTAACAGGTAAGTAACACTGAGGTCCAGAAAGATGAAACAACATGCCCAGGGTTACACTTAGTAAATGGTCTTGAGCCTGTACACTGTTGCCCTAAACTCTGCTGCTTCCCAGAGTGGGTGGATGGGGTGGGGAAGGCACTTCCATGATACTTAGATTCACCAGTTAGGAAATTGTACATGTGCTCTACTTTCATGTTGTTAATTTTCCGTGAAGCTGAGCTCAGATTAGTGCCTGCAGGTACTGTAGCTGATCAGTTTATATTGTAGGTTGTAACATAACAAGTGTCAGATGATAAACTCCTGTAAACAGAGACTGACCTCTTTGCCAAGGAGAACCGACCACACAGGATAAATGATTAAGAACTATGGCCTATTGTAGTTGCCTTAAAAATTTTTTTTTAATTATTAAAGGAAAGTGATATGGGATATTAAAGTATGATGGAGTTAGTATGGAAAGGAAGAATAGATTTTTTCCCTTCAATTTAAACCTGAACTCTGGCTCTCAGGATAGGGATGGGAGAGCATGCATCTCTCTGGGAGGGCTCTCCACCCCCTTTCTCCTTATCAGGGCCAGGAGTTCCTAACCTGACATTCCTCGGCTTACAGATTTTAATTTTGTTTACTGATTGATTTATTGTTGGCACAAGTCCCTTTGAGAATCTAATTAAAGCTAAGGACTCTTTCCTCAGGAAGAAGATGCCCCCAAGCACGTAATCCTGTTATTGATTCCATTTTGTGGGTATTCTCAGACCTCCTGAGAAGCCCATTGAGAAAGCATCTTAAGGTTCATGGATTCCAGAACCTTCTCGCTTAGGGGGACCATGAGCTGTTTTCAACATTTTAAAAAGACCTAACTGAAGTCGAACAGTTATCTATTTCTTTGCTCTTGCCTAGAATTAGATGAATGTTTGCTGGGTGCTCTGATTTTCTTATGCGGACAAATTACTGAAAAGAAGAAGTCCATGGTGAGTGAAGTGGGGTTTCTTAGTTGTGAAAAGGCTGGGATCACTAGCCTTCGTGGGGCATCCTACGAAGGCTAGTGATCCCAGAATCCTTTTAGTCTGGACAGCCCGCCCCACTCTGTAACTTAAGCGTATAATTTTATACTGCTGTTTGATGATTTCACAGGTACATGTTTGTCTCCTCTAGTCATTTTTTAGATCATTAAGGAATCATGTCTGTTGCCCTTTTTTATTCTTCATGAGACTTGGCACCCAGGAGGCCAGTGGGCTTCTTTTGTCTACATCTGCCATTTTCTCAGGGGAAGACAGAGTCTGGCAAAGTTTCCCATCCTTTTGTCAGCAGGGGGCAGCAATGGAGTGGGTAAAAATGGTCATTGTTGTTCATATTAACTAGGCTTTTCAGAGCTATAGAGCCCTTGAAAGAAGACCTACCCAATGTGAAAGCTGAGGAAATTGTTCTTAAAATAAGTTCAGCTTTACTAAAATCAAATCTAGCATCTATTTTACTTTGAAGTAGTAGTTTAAACCTTTTTTTACTAAAGGGATTGCATTTCTTAGATCTGTAGGTTTTTGGGGGTTTTTTTGGATGCTGTGGGGGTGGAGGGCAATGTATACAGTCAGAAGCATTTGAAAGGAGCCAGCGAGCTGAGTGTTACCTTCCATTGCTACCAAATTTACATAAAATAAAGCCAGTTTATCTCTGTAGTGAAATATATATTTATATCTTAATTGTGGAAAGAATTACAGCATGTGTTTATTTTGCAGCTGGGAAACATGACAAAATGTCTGGAAGAATAGCTAATATTTCACATTTTCTAATTGATTAAAGATGGTGAATTAACAGTACACAGATAAGTCTGAAGGGAGATAGTCATTTCTAAGCATTTTTTGAACTGAAGGAGAAAATGCATTTTCCTTCCGTACATGCCCACATTAGCCAAAATTGGGCTACTGACACAGCTATTCTACAACTGAAGTAGAGCGTTTTCATGGGGAAAGAACAAACCTGAAGACTGAAGCAATGACCCACAGCCTGAAGAATGCATTTAGTGGTTCATTAAAAACTTAATGAGCAGCACTAGCCCTGTGCTTAGGGGAACATGGGCTTGGGGCTGCTCCCCAGACCTCAAGACCTTAAAGGAAGAAAGGTGAGTGCTTATAGCAGTGCTTGGAGAGACTGGGGGCATGGTGTCTGGCCACTTCTGACTGGGGAAATGAGGAGAGCTTCATGGAGGAGCGCTGCCCTGAGCTGGGTAATGGAAACCTAGTAGGACTTTGACCAGAAAAGACAAAGAGGAAAGGATTTGTAGGCAAAATGTAACTTGAGAGAAAATCAAGACATGCAAAGTTGCCCAAGTAGGTAGGGTATTCGTGAGACATCAGGGACAAGATACACAAGGCACCGTTTGTGAGAATTACACATAATTCTGTTTTCGGATCCTGTACTTTCCAAGGTCATTGCCAGGGCCAGATATTTTCTTTTTCTTTCTTAGTTTTGGTGATGGTTATGAGATGAGAAGAATTTATTCTTGCAAAAAAGAGAGTGGTTTTCATCTCAGCTGCACAGGGAAGGCTCCAGAGGGCTCTTGAGTGCGAGTTGGCTAATGTGGGATAGAAATCCAGAGCTCCTTGGTGGCAATTTTAATTTCCACAGTTAATGGAAGTGTTAGACCCGAGAACCTGATATGAGAAAATGGGTAACACGGCTAATTGGGTTGTTTCCTAGACTTCGGAAATCATCAGGAAAGGTATATAAACTGAGAGAGGACTATGGATTGAGCCCTTTTCTCCTCCTACGTTCTTTCTATCCTGGCGGACTCTATTGGCTTTGCATTATGAGACTATGCAATGAAAGAAAAAATGAAAGAAAAAAGAGGTAGGGTGGTCTGGACTTGGTTGGAGTTTGTTTTTTATCATAAGCATTCATTAAAAGTTAGTATACTTTCCAGAACCCTCTCACAGGAAGCTGTGTAACCCTGGCATTCATGTCACACTAGCATTGAGTTTAGGGAAACATCTTATTTGACTAATCGTTTCAGATAAAAGTGTTGACTGATGTTCCAGTTGACACACAAATCTTCTTATGAAGTGAGCTTTTAAAGTATTTGTAAATAGTGTGCATCCTTATATCTCATGAATCTTAGAATCCTAAATTGGGTTACATAGCACGTACATCCATCCACCCAGCAAACATATATTCGGCATCTCCCGTGAACAGTCCTTTGATGAATAAGTTCCCATAGGCTCTTTCCATAAAGAGGTCACTGTATGGCAGAGGATTCATTGATTGATTCAATCAGTATGCTGAGCCCTGGAGGTAGATATGTATGGAACTCATTATAATATAACAAGTTCCTTTGGCGTGTGTACCCCTATGACTAGTGGTCACAGGCTACACGCTCTGATACTGACTTTCTTTGAAAAGTGTATGCCAGGGTCATGAGGAAGTGTGGAGAAGGAGAGGGCGTGGATCCAGGCCAGCTCATTTTTATCGCTGGAAAGCCATTTCAAATGCAGACGTGTGTGAAGGGTGGGTGAGCTCGTTTGCAAAGCACAGTCAATGCACAGCAACATTCTATGCCACATCTGAGCACCGTGAGGATTACATTTGAAGCAGTTTGTGTGCAGGCATTGGGTTCTCTTTGGCGAAATTGTGAGTGCACTGTCATATACCTAGATGGGCTACAATAAATATTAATTACAGGTGGCTTATCCCTTAACATAATTTTCACTTTCAGATTAATGAAGCAGATTCCCGATGACTGCATTTGTCTCCCCAGAGTTTCATTTGCCAAGACTCCAAGGCCATAAAGGATTCGCCTGGAGGCGTGATGGACTTGTCCAAATTTCCCCCCCTCTCTTAAGTGCCCTTTGGAGATGCATTTCCTTCCTGAAAAATAATTGGCACAAGTGAAATTAATTTTAGCTTGGAAAAGAGAACTACGTTGTTATAGCCTTGTCTGCTACTTTGGGTAGATACTTGAACTAAAAACAGTAAGTTTTAAAGCGGTTTAGCAGGCATTTACTAGGTAGAGCAAGGGCCTAGTTTGAGATAAATATATGCCACCATGCTGAAGTTAGAATGTGGATGTCCATTGGCGTGTTTGCTTCAGGAATTCTTAGAAACAGCGTTCTGTCCTTGCAAAATAAGAGAATTTCCCATAATGGAATTAAATATCCAAGAAACTTAGAGGTTATTTGGGGTGATTTGAGCATTTATATGAATATGAGCGAACACAGGTAAAACAGGATCAAGATAGTGGTTTGATTCCATACTCGCTGATATTTGGTTTGTAAGGTTATATTCTGCAAGAGACACAAACTGGTCTCCTTCACCATGTGCAGAACAAATCCTTACCCTTTATTATCCAGTTTTAGTTTATGAATCACGTTTTCTTTTCTGGAGGTTTTTACCCAGGAAGAGTTTGTGATCTAACCCGTTCTCATTCAGTTCAGGGTGAACTGGCCCTGTGGGTAAGACTGCTTGGTCCCAAATATCTATGTCCTTCTTTTTAGGTGGAAGGTCATGCTTAGTGAGCATCAGTGTGTGTGTGTGTATGTGCGTGCGCGCGCGCGCGCGTGTGTGTGTGTGTGTGTGTGTGTGTGTGTGTGTGTGTGTGTGTACACTCTGTGCTGCGATCGTGAATTGCCTGTAGTGCAGTGTTGCTCTGTGTGCCTCCTGAGAGAAGGGGCAGAGCAGTTTGGACCCGGCACACTGGATTTTAGTCCTGACTTCATGTCCATGGATTATGATTGATTTGGGCCCCAGCGTTGTGTGAGAGGAGAATCACATTAACCAGCCCTGCCTTGTGGCCACGGAAGAGCTGGGAGGATAAGAGATTATGAATATGAACGCACTTTGGTAAACTGTAGAGCGCCCCCTTTCCCCGAGATGTGAAATGACCTTGCTTCTATTATTTATGTAAATGGATGTTACTGGTAAGGCTTTTCTACCAGAGGTAAATGAAGAGAGAGAAGAGGCAGGGAGATGTGGGGAGAGCAAAGGGCTGCTTTCTGCTTTTCTCTTAAGCTCAAATGCTGGGTTCAGTCAGACGCAGGACCTTGGACGGGCTTGGTGAAGGCGGACAAATGCCCTTCCCTTATCTAGTGGCTTCTGGAGACAGAATAACTGGGCAGTTGGACAAGGTGCTGGTAGAGCCACTCCCTCTGGCACTGAGGGCGTGGGGACCTTGGGAACTGTTCCCCACTGTTTTCTTGTCCCTGGTGCCTTTTATGAGAGAGCCGTGGCCTCTTCACAGGGTTCTCCCAATAGCCTTTCCCCTTCCTTTCCTCAGGAGAAGGGCTTTCCCTCCCATCGCTGGGGACCATTTTGCTCCCATGTCCACCCCGGTCACCCACCTGCCTGCTTCCACCCTATGGAGGGAAACACACTCTCTGAACGCCTTTTAGTCTTATTTGCTTACATTTTCTTTACTGGACGTGGAACCTTCTTTTTTTATTGACTATATTTGACATATAACATTGTATAAATTTAAGGTGTACAACATGTTAATTTGGTACATTTATATGTTGTATGATTGCCACAGTAATGATATTTAGCACCTGTATCACATTACATAATTATCCTTTCTTTTTAACGGGTAGGAATAATTAAGTTCTAGTCTCTTAGCAAGTTTGATGATTATAGTACAATATTGTTGTCTGTATTCATTATACTGTGCATTAGATCTCTAGGGCTTATTTACTACATGATGCTGGATATGGAAACTTCTTAACCCGTCTTTACCTCACATTATACAGGGGCACACGCAGTGAATTAAAACAATGAAATGCTGGTTTTGTTTTTTGGGTTTTTTGCCTATTAAAATTGGTTAAGAAAAAAAAGATGATTTTAGAGAGTGATGAAGAGGACAGCTCACACACTGCTGAGGGAATGCAAATTGGAACAATTTTTTTTTGATGGTGAGCTGGCAGTATTTATCAAAAGCCTTAAAATTAATGTTAAAGCAATTTCTCTTCTTGGAGTTTATTTTAAGAAAATCATTACAAATTTATGCTGAGATTTAACTCCAGAGAAGTTTGCTGAATTGTAATTTGTCACAGAGAAGAAAGTTAAACCTCACTGTAATGTCCAACAGTAGGGAATTAGGCAATAAATTGTGGCACATTTATGTGATGGAGTGATCTGCAGTATTATAGTATTGTCAAAATTTATCGACGTGGTATATGGAATAAAGGTTACAAGCATGATGTGCAGCCATTTCCATAAAAAGTAAAAGTACATACATATGCATAAAAACGTGGTAAGTATATATACACACCAAGATTTTAACATTTGTTTTCTCTGGTCTTGGATGTGTTATGAGTCTTTTTTTCTTCTATTTGATTATTTTTCTGTGAGACGTATTACTTTTGTACAAAAAAAGGGATGAAAGATATTTTTAATGACAACAAAGCAGAGCAGCCTCCTGCGGATGGAGCACCTGCAAAAGCCCTGACTGGGGGCCTGGTTCCCTGGGAGGCCAGTGCGGAGAGTGGGTGCGCACCGCCTTCATCTGCGACCAGCGCCTCTGCAGGTCGGAGCCTTTGTGTGGGGGAGGCAGAGGGTGCAGATATTATAAATGGGTAATGAACAAGGTGATGATTTACTGACCCCGTCCCTTCTACTCAAATACTTCCGTTGGCCTGTGGCATTTTCTTTGAGAACAAGAGAGTATTCCTTTTGCATCTCGAGCCCCTTGTTACCGACATGTTAACATTCAGTACTGACACATGGAATTAAAAATTAATTTTTAACCTTTGTATGGGTGTCTTCTGTTCCATAATTCTGGAAATGCGTTCTCCACCTCAGTTTTTCCTTAGCAGACATTACAGGAGAAGTAATGGTGAGATTGCATCGAAGGAGCTTTTGCTCTAAAGCCAGGGTCAACTCTGCTTGGAGTTATAAACTCTTGTACGATGGATGTGGCCATTAACACATTGAGGACTGGGCATTTAAATTGTTTAAATGCATGTTCCCAGGGTTTGAACCATTGAAATAAACTTTTATACTGTGTTTCTTTAAAAATGTATAACAAATTCGCTAACTATTTCTGTGAACTGAAATTTTCAGGAAATACTCACCGAAGACCCTAGTAGTGCTTGAGGGTGTGATACCTCTGGAAACATTCCCCCTTGTGGAGTGGCACTAAGGGGACTTGCAGATGTACCAAGTTTCACTTTTTTTTTTTGTAGGCAGCACAAACATGGCACCTCCTAGCAGGCTTTTTCTTTTACCCGTTCACTTCCAACAATTTTCTCTAGCACATGTTTGTGCATATCACCCGAAAGTCTCCCAGGGGGGTCCTCATGAGGCACACGAGGGGTTTGGGTTGATGTTCCTGGGCATGCTGCGTCTGTGTCTGTGTCTGAGTCTGTCTCCACCTTATCTGTAGCCCAGTCTTTTGCCACTTGTAGCAGAAATTCTTTGTATCTCATTTTTGATGTAGGGTTTAGTTTTTGATAGATTCGAAAAGAATTGACAAGTGCACAATTTATAAGCCAAAATGCAACTTTCTTTGACCACTTCACTGTTTTTCTCAAGAGGGAATAATAAGGCAAGTACTGATTTGCTCTATCAACACCCTTCATGAACATATTATACTGAAAAATACAAATAGGTTTTTTTCTTTACTTCTTCATTTTTCCATGGAACATCAACCGTTGTTGAATTGTGAATTGTGGAGATCATGTTGACAATACGAGTATCCCTCCAGGATTGAAGAAGAATTTCACCCTTTCTCCTGAATGTGGTTTCGTCATGTTTCAGAAACTGTGATTCGTTTTTCATTTCTGGAGGAAGACCCCTGTTCACTCTGATTGTTCCACGTACTCTAACTTGTCTTGAAAGGAGAGTTTCAGCAATTGTCACATGATTGTAATAGCTGTCTTGGTAGATGTGGCAATTTTGATCAAGATAAGGTTCCAAAAGTGTGAAAATAGTTTCTTGTAATTTTTTTCCTTCACCAGCATAAATTTTTAAATTCAAGATATAGCCTGAGGTGCTTTCAGTGACCATATGCACAAGTAAGCCATACTTTATAAATTTCCCCGGGTTATATGTTCGTATACGAAGCCTACCCCTCCAAGGAATCGTTGCTTCATCTAAGGAAAGTTGTTGATGGGGCTTATAAATAGTCTGAAATCTTTCAAGGAAAAAATCCAACAAGGGTTGAATTTTGAAAAGCCTGTTAGTTGATTGTTGCAGAAGTTCATTGTTGTTGAAATGTAAACACCACCAAATTTGCTCAAATCTATTACGGCTCATAAGTTTCCTGAAAATAGAAGTACCTAAAAATGGATCCGTAGACCAATAATCCTTTAGTTTATCTTTCCTGCCTTGCCCCATTAGAATTATTATTGAAAAAAATTTTTTCATTTCTGCTACAGTGACATCTGATCATTTCAATCCCTTAGAATCAGTAACATACTTTTCCTGATTTTGTAAGTAATGTAGATTCATTTCTTCACACAACATATCAAAGAATCTGTCTCCAAGAAAGAGTCCTGTTACTTGTGATACTTCCATCGGGTCAGAGGGAATTTGTTTCACCCCTGGGTTTCCGGTAAATGGCCCTAAATTTGGTGTTTTATCTGTTTTTACCCATGTGGAAACCACCGAATCTAGTGTGTTATCGTCATCACCATCGCCACTTTCGTTTGCGCTTTGTTCACTGTAACTTGGTAAAGGATGCACAATTTTGGTTTGCCTCTTTCCAATAATAGAAGAGTCACTGTCAATTTCACTGTCACTATCAGCATTGTCAGGAACATCAGATAATGTGTCCGCCAACAATTCTGCTGAAATTTCGTCTTCTATAAGATATTTTTTCCCATAAGAACTATGTCTTTCCATCATGGGTGTAAAGTGATTGAAATCTGAATGCTAACTAAATGCAGAGCAAAGCAACAGAGGAAAATACAGAGCTGTTTGTTCTCTATATTTATCACAGATTATTAACTTGGAGTGAGGTCACATTTCTGTAAACATTCGTCAGCAGGACCATTCAGAGAAAGGCTCCATGTATTGCGTAGTTTAGCGTATAGTGCATGGAAACCAAGCGCGTGTTAAAAACGCAGATTTGCATCATCTGTCTTGCACAGCTGTAATGTATAGACACAAATCTGCATCACCAGTCCACAATGTGTTAAAATGAGATCTGTGTTTATTGATGTAGAACGATGTCTCCAATGTGTGCATTCGTTTCCTAGAGCTGCAGTAGCAAAGTACCGCAAACCGGGTAGCTTAAAGAACAGACATTTATTGTCTCACAGTTCTGGAAGCTAGAAGTCCAAAATCAAGGCAGTGGTAGGATCGGTTCCTTCTGAGGGCTGTGAGGGAAGGACCTGCTCCAGGCCTCTCCTTGGCTTACAGATGGCCACCTTCTTCTGTGGCTTCCCTCACCTGCCCTTTATGTGAGTCTGGGTCCAAATTTCCCCTTTTGATGAGGATACCGGTCACATTGGATGAAGGGTTACTCTAATGTTCTCAGTTTAACTTGATTACCTCTGTAAAGAGCCTCTCTCCAAATAAGGTCCCATGTGAGGTACTGGGGGTTAGGATCAACATAGGACTCTTGGGGGGACACAGTTCAATCCATAACAGTGTATTTTTCCAATTAAAAAAATCTTGTTGCTGTGAAAAACTTCAAGCATAAAAACATTAGACGATAATATTGAACTTCCATCTCACCATCAACAGCTTCAGCGCCTCCCACCAAAGCCAATATCATTTCATCCTTACTCCCTCACC
>NW_017731774.1:1333209-1334068 GCF_001890085.2 Hipposideros armiger | reverse complement strand
TCGTCTTGGTTCCTTATTGCCACTGGCAGGCACTCTCTTCACCCTAGAGAGCTGTGGAATTGGGGATCTGTCCGCGAGATGGGGTTTTCGTTCTCCACTCACCTAGCCAGCCTTGAGAGATATTAGGGAGTCCATCGATGTTTAGGACGGGCCTACACAACACTGTGTTTGGGAGACTAGAGAGCAGTGTCCCAAGGGGACCCAGGACCCTGCCTCGAAGAAACTCTTGGTAGGTCATCATTCCAAGGAGATACTATGCCAAGAGGTGGAACAGGAGATAAACCCAGGGAGGGCAGACGGAAGGTTGAATGTCAGGTAGGAAAGTCAGCAAGGGGAAGAAATGGTTGAGGTGTGAGGCTGGGACTTACTGTGTCCCAACACTCAGAAATGGGGAGGAAGGCTTTGGAGCCTGGAACGTTGGCTGTCTGTTGGTAAGACAAAGTGGTTTTACCGTTCAGCCCTGTAAGGGAGACCCCGCCCCCGCCCCCCGCCCTTCAGGGCCTTGGCAGGCAGTGTCTCCGAGATGGGGGCAAGGTCAGAATTTGAAGTCTGGTTTATGGTACAGGGACTTGACTGGGATTAGGTAAAGGTGAAGCTGCAACAGTTCGGGATTGGTGGAAACAAGGAAGCAAGGATTTTGAAGCCAGACATTCAAAGAATTTTAGGGTACAAACTGTCTGCTGATGGTTTCCATTAACAGAGTTGATGGATATGTCAGGAAGTTTCTGTAATGAGCTATCAAGCCATTTCTGGGATATTAAAGTAATGTTAATAAGGGTAGTAGAATAGTAAATCTATGTTAATGGAGACAGTAAGCTGTGTGTGTGTGTGTGTGTGTGTGTGTGTGTGTGTGTGTGTG
>NW_017731774.1:1326571-1329039 GCF_001890085.2 Hipposideros armiger | reverse complement strand
AAAAAAAAAAAAAAGAGAATTTGCTGTTGGTGTTCTTGTTGCATACACCTCTTCAGTGCCACATTCATCTTCTCATATGTGCCCTTAATTAAAATTAGATATGGAAATAGCTAAAACTTGTTCTTCCAACATCTGATGATGATTCTTCATCAGTGCTTCCCAGTCTTGGAAACGTTAGCGCAGTAATAACTGTGATATACTGCTCTGAGACTGGGTGTCCTGCGTTTCTTTTAGGGTTCATTCCATTTCTTTTGGAGCCTGAGGAAACTAAAATAAAGTGAAGATTGGCATCGATTGTGTCATTAAAGATTAGAGTTCTATTTCGCCTTACATGGAAAAAGGGCAGAAAATGAATCTTGAAGAGGAGTCTACTGTGTGTCAAGCCCTGTGCTAGCCTTGTTTCACTTTGAGAGCTCAGTTTACTGAGAAAGATGTTGAAATCCATCAAGTACCTGGTTATTGATAGGTCTCTAGCACAGGGTTACTCAAGGGTGCACTTTTGGTGTTTTGAGCAGGAAAATTCTCATTATGTGGGACTGTGCCCGGATTTGTGGGGTATTTAGCACTCCTTACCCCTCCCATCCTACTCCCCCCCCCACCCGCCCCTCAGTGCCATTAGTTCTCAGACATTGTAACTGTCAAATCTACCCACTGGCTCTTCAGATGCCCCCTCTAGCAGGACTGTCCTGCCTCTGGCACTAATAGGCTCTTAATAAATGTTGTTGAGTACTTTTCAGAGGGCAGAGATGTGGATTCTTGTGCACATGCTTCTGTTGTAATAGTGTAGAAGATTCTGCAAGTCAAAGTTGTGTTTTTATTACCTGAGACTTAAATGTTTTTTCACAAGCTTAAAATATTAAGTATCCTATGCGATATAATTGCAATATAGTTAGTTCTTTTTGTTGATTAAAAACAAGTGTATTCCATCTAGTTAGTGGCTGAATTTTATTACCTTTTTTCTTAAGCATTATTGCATCATCCATAATAGTCAAGAACATAAGGTATTGTATGTTTCATCGTCATATTTTCTTCTTTGCTTTCAACATATGATTTTTCTAAGACAAGATTTTATGGCAGGAATTTATAGACATGCTGACTATGACAAATAGTTTGAAATCCACTTCTCCCTAGCTATTAGCAGATCTACTTACAGTTGACTGTCAAAGAATGCATGAACTTTTTATCTTCCTCGAAGTTAAGTTAAACCAGTTGGTAGTTTTTCTTGGCAAACCTGAACTGAAAATGGAGGTATAATCTTTTTCTAAATCTTCCTCTGATGCTGAACAACCCTGGGACCTTGGGCGAGTTGCTTCAGCTCCTCCGCTTTTCAGAATGGCTGTTTATTTGCTAGATGTTCACTTTATGTACATCTTGTTTAGTGAGATAAGTTGTAAAACATGAAGGAGATGAACTTCACAAGATAACCAGGAAAGTCTTTTTCTAGTTCTTGAGTTCCTTTCTCCTTGACTTGTCCGAAGATACAATTATGAAGATCCAGCTCTTGCTTAGCTGTAGCTTATGAATTGAAGCCAGGCCACAAAATATGGTTATTTTGAGTTGTCATAGCTTCAGCCATGGAATAGGGCTGGCTCGGGGATTCCTAGGTTTCCCTTCCTCCTGGCATCTTTCATGGTGTTAAGAAAATCACATTTTATTTAGCATGTTGAGGGGGTGGAAGGATTCAGTGCTGGCTTCACTCTGATCTCACTTATACACATCAGCAGCTCCAGGTTTCACTTCCAGTTCTTGAACTTCAAAAACAGCCATGTTAGGAATTGGAAATAGGGAGGAAAAGCAAGGAATTAATCTTGCTCTGAGGCTATGCCAGGGTTTGTCCACTCTCTGATAACCTTCCATAGTAGACGAACCTTAAAGATGGTCACAAAGATGTCTACCTTTAATGTATGTATTATTGACTTATCTTTGGGAGAGCTGTAAAATGTTACACCCAGATGGCCCTAATGGTCACTGAATGCTCTCAAGTTCTAAAGCTCTCGTGACCAGAGCTGCAGATGTGTGCCTTTGGGTAGACAGATTTCACCAAGGCCTGCATTATCAAAGGACTGCTGTGTATGGGGCCCATCGGAGCTGACGCTCACGTCACTTGTAGTCTGGTGGATGATGGTTTCTCTCACCCCTTTCCTCTAACTTTTCTCCAGTCCCCTGGTGTAAGTGTTGGCTCCCAAGCTAGTAGAAAAGAGAGCTTCTGACCCTCCCCTCCTTGCTGTCTCCCCATTTTGTAGATGATGAACCAGGTGGAAGGACAGCAGAAGAACCTTGTGCACGCCATCGAGTCTCTGCCGGGCTCTGGCCCCCTCACTGCCTTGGACCAGGATCTGCTGCTCCTGAAAGCTACCTCTGCAGCTACCCTCAGCTGCCTCGGGGAGTGCCTCAACTTGTTACAGCAGAGTGTGCATCAGGTGGGCCAGCCCAGCCAAAGGCCCGGGACCTCAGGTGAGACCTCCCAG
>NW_017731774.1:1294292-1325711 GCF_001890085.2 Hipposideros armiger | reverse complement strand
TCTCTATTTCATACTTTTCTCAAGTCCCCTTTGCTCTTCATTTTACTAAGATTAAAAGGGATGTTGCTTTTCCAGCATAGACAGTGTATGGGTAATTTGGGTTTCTTTCTGTACCACTATCATTTACTAAGGTGTGATTCTACCAGTGTTTGACCTTCGCTACACGTTTTCTGAAATCTTCACAAATTATTATACGCATCATTTGGATGAGATGTGGAGGCTCAGAGGAGTTCAGTGACTTGCCTGAGGCCACTCAGCTCAGTGGCAGAGCTGAGGCGAGAGACAAGCTCTTCCCACTGTGGCAGACACCTTCTTCGGATTGGGGTTCTTTGTGCTCTGGGAACCCCAAATTGCGGCCAGGGACACTGTCTTGCTCATATCATCATTTTCTCAGGTTAGGTATATATTTAGTTTTCTTACAAAAAAAATAATTCTAGACTTTTAGAGAAGTTGCAAGAATAGTATGAAAACTTCTCATATTTCCATCTCGAAGTTCCCCAAATACCAACATTTTATGTTTGCTTCATCATCACCTTCTCTCTATAAGCATATTATAATTTTCTAACCTCTTAAGAGTAAGTTGCAGATGTGATATATGTTTACCCTTAAGTATATATATACTTCAGTCCTAAAAAAAGGACATCCTCCTATATGATGATGGCACAATGATCAAAATCAGAACATTCACATGAATATAGTCCTATTCCTTAATCTATAGACCTTACTGAATTTTGCCAATTACTCTATGAATGTTCTTCATAACAGAAGAAAAAGCTTTTTTCTGGTGCAGGATCCAGCCTAGGAGCAGATACGTGTATGTTCAGACGTAGAGTGAAGGGCCCACACCTGTTCTTCTACCTTTCCTCTTCCTTTTCAACCTGAAAAATGAAACGCCTGTGCTGAAGCCCCCATGAGACTCCTTGACATTTCCTGAGCTGGAGGGAGCCTGAGTGACCCCACTGGGGCTTGGGCACAAGATCAGAGTTAGACTGGAGGCTTTTCAAGGTTTCTGTGATCTCTCTCATCCTGTATTGTAACTTCTAGCCTCTGCAACCAAGTGGGCTCATTCCAAGATTATTTCACTGCCACCTGGAAGCTTGAATCATTTTCTTCATCCTAAAATTAATCCCTACATCATTCCTCATGGCTGGTTTCTAGCAAGTTTCTAATTCTTTCCCCCCTGGTTTTCATTGGGCCTCTGGTGTTTTTCAGGGCCTGGATGGACAAAGCTCCAGGTGGAATTTCAGATGTGGTGACAGGTTGAAATGGAAACTCGGTGGTAGGAGGAAGGATTGAGCAGTGTCCCTGAAATCCTGCCGCACACGGAGTCACCTCCTGCATGTCTTCCCTGCCCCATTTGTCCATCCTCCCTTCCTTTTCGCCATTTTTATCGAGGGAACTTGAATGAAGGTTGGAGAATAGAGTGAGCACGGAGCATAACAGTGGTTACTTAGTTTTCTTGACTTCTTAACCCTTTTAAAAGTTTTGTTCCATATAACACAACCTTTGAAGTTTTAAAACGTTCTGCATGTGTCTGTTAAATCTATGCCACACATTGGGGCAAAAAAAATTCAGTTACTTCCTGTATCCAAACCATCATAGTTGCCTGCAGTTTAAACCAAATTCCAGAATCTCAAACTAATGGAATAAGAGAATATGGTCACCCTGGGAATGTCACCACAAAATACGTTTGTTTAGAGTCTCAGGGCTCATGAGGTCGATAGTATCTATAGCAGCCTGACTCCCACTGATAAAAACATACTCGTTATATCTAAGACATGCTAGGCTGATGGAAATCAAAATCTCATTAAAGCAAAATTCTTCCAGGGTTTCCTTTCAACGTTCAGTGAGCACAGGGAGACACAGATTACCCACCGTGGGCCAGATATCCAAACGCGTTGTTCTTACTTCAAGTCGCTCTGCTTTCTGACCCCTGCATTGTTTTTCTTCTTCTTCTTCTGCCCCTTTTTTGTATCAAAAATTAATTTGTGGTCTTGTAGCATTTCATCTCCTGTTGCATTTCATTGTCTTTTCTGGGGAATATGTTGTCTTTGGAGCCTTTGTCTGCAAGTATTTCTCCCTAATGCTCATTTCATTTCAAACACACCGAGCAACTGGACTGAAATCCAAAAATACTTTCGTATTCATCTGCTTCCCCCACCATGCATTTTGGGCTCCCAGCCATCTCTCTGATGTTATCTCTGAGTTATAGTGGGCTGAAACGCTTCATTTAACTTGTGTTTGTGGAGAGGTTTGTAATTAAAATTAATCATTTGGCATTTTGGTCAAGGCTTATGCTATCTAGTTCTCTCCTGTGACTAGTGACTCCTAAATCTACTTCAACAGCTTGACGGGGGCCAATGATTCATAAAGGTGGGGGTAGGTGGGCATCTGTTGCCCCAGCCTAGATTGGTGCCTCTGGTTCTATGCAGAAAGGCAGGCAGGACTGTCAGAACCGGAAAAGGCTGGGCTGCTTGGGAGGCTGCGCTCTAGGTGGGTCACCAGTGTGGGAGAGAAACTGGACCTTTCAAATGGTTTTGGGGTGCAGAGTCTGTTGTCTGTGCTTCTGATTAGTTCCTTGCTTGTAGGCCTTGATCCGGGGAACATGGTTCAAAGTCAGAGCAGACACCTGTAACCAGACAAGCACATTCTAGGGCCAGGTAAGAGCTGGGTGCTAACAGAATGATCAGTGCAAGGCATGTTGGGAAAGAAGCCTGGAGTCAGAGCTGCCAGAGCAGGTGACGGTAGAGCCTTGGGGAGTCGCAGTGGATGACACATGTGCCCTTGGACGTAAATCAGGACAAGCGATCAAAGGATATGTACTTGAAGCGAGGAGAGCCAGAGCAGAATTGAATGTGCTTCTTTCTTTTTATCAGCTGAGCCATCCTGCCACCCATTGGCAGCTCAGCGGCAGCTCAGCTTGGCCGGGAATCGAACTGGTGACCCTGTTGCTCACAGCTCGCATTCTTGAGTGAGCCATTCGGCCAGCTCCTGAATGTGCTTTTCTTAACTCCTTCTTGCAATAACTTTTTCATTCTCTGAGAAGATTAGTGGGATTTCCATTGAGGAAGCCATTGGTACTGTTATTTGGGGGTGGTGGTGGCAAAAAGGGTCAAATGGGTAAGACTATTTATTATGAGTACTCTTCTTGGCTTTTCCGCCCAGTTTCCTTCTTCCTTCTGCTGGGCTTCCTTTTTTTCCAAAGACATCTTCAGACTCCCAGTGTTCATCTCTTTTCCTCCACTCAGAGACTCCCTTTGCCTTCTCTGTCTCTTATACCTTTTTTCCTGACACCTACTGCTTCTGGTGAAAGTGTGCCCCGCACAAGTCACCTTCCCTTATTTTCTGATTTAAAAGCCAGGATAGAAATGTGATGGTTCCTTCAGTAAATAGCACATTGATGGGGGGAAGAAAAACTAGCATTGCAGAATATTTCAGATGAGCGGATTATTTTTTTTACATCTATCTAAACACAGTGTTTGAGTGACAGCTTATCCCTAGAGAAAGCTGTTCAATACTGACATCCCAGCTTTCTATCGTAAATATGCTTTATGTTTTTCTCAAGTTTGTCAACCTTACTCCATTTTGGAAAATACTTTTAAGTTTACTGAAACTGGGAGGTGTAAACTCACTGTGTTATGGGAAGAGGTAGGGACCTTCCAGGTGCCATCACCTGTCACTGGCCCCTGGACAGAGGCCTGGCATGGGAGGGACAGCTCTCAGCGCTCTGAGCAAGGCTTACACTGATGCCAAGGCCAGCTTAAGACAGTTCCACAGTTAAACCTATACGTCTGCAGTTAAACCTTCTGCAGCTTTCTTTCTGCTTCTGGTTGGTTCAGGGAACCAAAACATTTATAGCTGTTTTCCTTCTTCCCCGTGTCCTTACATCTGCTAAGGTGTGTGGTGCGAGGAGCTGCAAATGTGTGTGCAAGTCTATTTAAGGACCGGATTTCCCTTTGGTGGACCACCTGACCCTTCGCCGTCCCATTCTCTTCTGCTGTGTCACCTTTGAGGAGGTCCCCACTCATGAACATGAGGGTGGACCAGAGAGTGAAATGTGACTGACATCTAGCCACTTGATTTTACTCTCAGTTGGCAGTCACACAGCCATGTTTGGATCCCAGTCTCCTTTTCATTGGTACTTCCCTGGTGTGTTTTTGACCATCTTGCTACTTTCAATCTTTCTGAGTCACTTTCTGTAAGCGAGGCATATTTTCCCAACTGTCAAACACCATCCATAGTAAAACACACCATTATCCTTCGTGCCACTAGAAAGAAAAGGCTGCCAATTAAATTGTGACACACCACTGACTGTAAGACAAACTCCAGCTCCAGAGATGTTAAAATGTGAAAATTAGGTCTGTCTTAGAATTTATGAAATATGGTTTTAGACTTGCATTTTGTTTTATGACACAATTGCGAGACTCTATCTTTCAATAGAGTAATGTAGTCCATTTATTTTTTTCTTTAGACTGGTGTTTTTCTGTTAGTCACCTTTATGCTTTTTGCTTTTATGTTTCTATGCTGCTTTTCTTGTTTTCTGTCTATTTTGTTACACGGATTGTATTTCCTTTACTTTTCTCTAGTGTTTTCGGAAAAAAAAAAGTGTATATAAATTCTAGTAGTGGTTCCATTACCTCTTTCATAAGCATTCTTTCACCTGTATTTTTCTAATCATCAAAGTCAGGAATGACACACTACTTTTTGACTCTTCTTAGTGATAAAGACTCGGCATACTTTAATTTCCTTTGTTTCTCTGCTATACTTTCCGATTTTTGGTAATACAATATTGGGATTATTGTTAGTAATATTTTAATATTTAATAATTAAAAATGTGTGATAATGATTAAGTGTTTTAAAACTAATTTTGATTTAATATTCAATTATGTAGCCATGCTTAGAAAAATTATTTAAATTCAGTTTCAGGGTGGAGACCAGGGTGAGGTGATTGAGGAACTTACCTTGAGTGTAAATTTTAGGGGTGCCGAAATAATTAAGATAAATGATACTTTTTCTTTAATTAAAATTTATTGAGGTGACATTGGTTAGTAAAGTTACATAGGTTTCAGGTGTAGAATTCTGTAATACATCATCTATATATCATATTGTGTGTTCACCACCCAGAGTCAATTCTCCTTTCATCCCCATATATTTGATCCCGTTTAAATGAAACTTTAATGTGATACTGTGAAAACAGAATTAATACAAAAAAATCCACAATGAACAAAATAGCAAAATTTTAAATAAAAACAAGATTCACCAGGGTGCCGATCAGTGTGAGGCAAGTGAGACTGAGTCTTGTGAGACATTTTTTTTGGCATTAATTTTGATTTTTAAATTGTGTGAAAATATCAGTTATTTTGATAATAAGTGTCTTGATACCTCTTTAAATTTTATACCTGAGGTGACTGCCTTTTTTTTTTTTTTTACCTCAGCTTAGTCCCATCCCTATTCAACTCTGGTTTAACTGGGCTCATTACTTACCAACAGTCCTTTTACACATGACTTCTCCAGTCTTGAGTTCTTAGTCCTGCTTCTTTTCATGATATATTGGTATACGTCCTCAAGTAGTTTTCCCCCAAGAAGGTAGAATATTTATCTAGTCTCCACAGTGCTGCTGAAAAGGCATACAGTGTAGAGTTTAAGATTTTAATTTTGATTCTACCACTTACTGGCTCCTTGTGCCTCTGTGTATCTGTCATGTGGGCATAATTGTAGGACCTACCTCATGGGCCGTGATTAGGATTAGATGAGCTAACACATGCAAATTGTATACAGTAGTCTTGGCACCTAGCAAGAGCTCAATAAATGTTGACTGTTTTTTAGCAAAGGAAAGATAAATTTGGCTGAAGAAGAGCATCATCCCCCAGCCCCTCATGTTACTCCACATCTGCAGACTTTTATTTGCATTCTTCTCTTCGTCTATCCACCTTCTGGCGTTTAGTGTTGCAGCAAAAATCAAGACCAGCTTGATTTCCTTTCCTTTAAGGCAAGTCTGATTTTTTCTGCCTAAATGATTGGAAATTTTTTCTCTTGATTTTTGTTATTCAGAAATGTTGGAAAACTTAATGAGCTGGGCATTCACGATACTATTTCTGTCTGTCTGCTTTTGTGTGTGTTTGAAATTTCAGTCATAAAAAGCCTAAGAAAATATTGCCAAGCTATGTGTAGATGTGATGCTTTTTCCATTGATTTTGCTGGAGTGTGGTGGACTTTCCAGCTGCTCTCACGGCTCTCTCTTCAGCTCAGGCTGTGTTTCTTTACTTCTTTCATTGCTTATTGTTTCTTTTCCATTGATCTGATCTCTGTCCTTCAGAATCTTGGATCTCTGCATCCTCTTATTATCTTCTGTCTCGCTGTTTGTTGTCTTTGTGTCTTTTGCAACTGCACACTGGAAGAACTTCTTTGTCTTGACATACTCCTTATTTGAGGTTCCGCAGTGTTGTTTCTACTTCTTCCTGGTTTTAGTGTTTATTTTAATTGTACTGATGCTTATTTAGTTTCCTCACAATCATTCTATAGTTCCCCCACCTCTATGTTCACCTCAGCCTGTTTTCTTCTCCTGGCTTTCTGTTCTTGTTTCATAGAGGCTGCTTTATCCTGTATCATGCTACATTTATACCTTTCCTGATGTTTTCTCTGACACCTTATGTTAGAAATTTCAGAGATGTATTCTTCCTTTAAGCCTTCTGAGGATACCTTTGCTCTAGACAACCCTTTTCATTCACTCACTGTTAGAATTTTCCCTCCTCATCCTCAAATGAGACATATCTATCCAGGCTTCCAAACCAGTGCTCCTTTATTAGAGCAGCTGGACTGGTCCGAGATGGGCTTTGCACCTGTCCTCATTCATTGGCTCTTTGATACTCTGAATCCATAGACTAGGCAGAAAACTACATCACCCAGCATGCATTGCTACCTTTAGTTGTCCTGTCCTGATCTTTGTCTATCACAGGATGCAGTGTATCACTGCCCAGCCAGACATGACTTCCGACCCCCCTGTCTCATGGCTTACCATCTCTGAATGATGGTGGAATGGAGGGAAGGGAAGGACAGACTTGAGGTGTGGGAATAACCAAGGGAAGAGTGTCCTGATTGCCTAGGCAAACAGATCTTGTTTTTCCTCTAGCACTTTTTAAGCTTTCCTAATTAGTCTAGAGGACATTTACTACTTGTATAATATAATTTTTTAAAAAGTGGCACCCCTGTGTGTATGAGATGGCTGCCCAGTATTTAAGATCTGAATCCAGCTTCAGGTCTCTGAGCAGCAGTTGGTCAGCAGGACAGATAAGACATGTCTTTCCACCTTTCTGATGACAGATTCTGGTGTCTTGTTGGTTTTCTGAGCCTAGTCCCATCTGCCTGTGGGGATTCCTCCCAAGTCTGGTCTTTGCTCATGCTGCAACCTTTGATTTTAGTATTGTGAATTTTCCCCTTTTTAAAAATATCATCGATGAATGATATATGGATGCCTTTGCCATTAAAAAAAATTATGGTAAAATACACATATCAAAATATTTATCATCTTAACCATTTTTAAGTACATAGCTCAGTAGTGTTATGTATCTTCACATTGTTATGTAACCAATCTCCAGCACTCTTCCCATCTTGAAAAACTGAAGCTCTATTTTTATTTAAAGAAAAAAAATAACTGCCCAATTCCCCTCTGCTCTCAGCCCCTTGTAACCACCATTCTACTTTCTGTTCCTCTTTTTGCCATTTCTTTTTAACTTTTAGGAAGTTATGAAATATACATTTTTGTTGAAATTTACTATCTTTGAAAATCTTAATAGTTATTCATTCATTCTGTGTATTTATTGAGCTCACACTCTTTGCTAGACCATGTTCTAGGTTCTAGCAACATGGTCATGAGCAAGGGCAATATTATCTCTGCCTTTAAGAAGCTGACATTTTAGGGAGGAGAGAAAAACAATTGACAAACAAGTGAGCAGGGAAAGCTCTGAGAGTGCTAAGTGTTATGAAGACGGTAAACTGACTGGGGGACAGGTGTTGCTTTTGGGGTGCTCCTTTGGCCAGGGAGATCTCAGGGGCTTCTCTGAACAAGTGACATTTAGCTGACCCCTGGATTTACACAGGAGATCCCTCCGGCCATACCATATAGAAGAATTGGAGGGATGGCACTCTGAGCAGAGGAAACAGCTTGCACACAGGCTCTTGACTGTAATGAACTTGGCTCACTTGAAGAATGGGAAAAATATCAGCATGACTTGACGATAGTGAGCAAAGAGGGGAGAATGAAATGAGGCTGGGCAGTCTTGCAAGCCAGGCGGTTCAGATTGTGTTTCAGTTGCAATGAGAAGCCACTTGAGGCTTTTACATAGCAGGGTTGTAAGATCTATCATTTGACATTAAAAAAAAAAAAGATTTCTGCATAAAAACATGCTTGGGTTGGATGATATCGCACACACTAACACCCATGTATAAGCGCCTGTACAGCCTTTTCATCTGCCTCTGTTATTTTGTTTCCATCAACCAGATTCCCTCTGGGTGTTAAAAGTTTAGGATTCTTGTAAATGTTTCTTTGAGTATCTCTTATGAAAAAACTGATGGATACGATTACTTTATGGATGGAACATCTGAGACGCTGAAAGGTTGAGCTCTAGTTCACGTGAGGCAGTCTCCATTTCAGCTTACCTTTTCTTTATTACTTATCCCTCCTTTTAAAGTGAAAACAGAAATCTCCAGAGAGTTTGAGACCTATTCTAATTGTAATGGCAGAATTGCTTTAAAAGGGGTAAAGAAATCCACCTTTGATTACCCCTATCCCCAATAATAAGCATATCCAAATATTCTATAATAACACATGACTCTTAAAAAAACAATAGTAGTGTTAGAAAGCCTTTTTTTTTTTTTTCAAGAGTTGGGGGAAGGATTAGAAAAATGTTTTTGGTTTACCAGATTGGTGTTTACAAAAGTGTTTCTAGCTAGAATGGAATGACCACATCTGTTCTCAGTGATGGGGCTTCCTAACTTCCACCACATGGGCCACATCTAACTGCAAAGGTGGTGTCACGTGATCACACTGCAGCCATCGTTTCTGAGATGTGGTCATCATGTCAAGTGGTGTTCAAACCACATTTTGAGCAGCCCATTTTTGATAAAATTTGACTTTTTTTCTTGTAAATATATATTTTTATTTTTAAGAAGTTAAAGAAATAAGAAAAACATCTTTAAGAAAATTTGGCTTTGGTAACATGAATTGTTTGTGTCCAAGGATGGGGAGAGAAACAGCCTCTGGTGATTCTGAGACTGCCATTGTACAGAAGCCAATTTGTAAATCAGTGCTCTGAATCTACACTTAGTCCCTCATTGAAAACAAGCCCCACTTAAATCCACCACAGTCCACTCAAAATTGGGCCCCTTTCAAGTCAGTCTCCTTATACTGAGAGGTACAAATATTTCTTGAGCTATAAATGTTTCATTTGGAAAATACTTGGCGTCAATCTGTCTTTATTTCAGAAAACATCCTGGGATGGCACGGGTCCAAGTCACATTCCACAGAGCAGCTGAAAAATGGGACATTTGGCTCTTTGCCATCAGCCAGTGCCAACATCACCTGGGCCATTTTACCCAACTCTGCTGAAGATGAACAGACCTTACAGCCAGACCCAGAGGTAAGCTAGCGGGCCCTCTCTTAGCTCTTTCGTGGCTTGTGTTATCGCTTGTTCAGAAATATAGTAATTATATTTGTAACTTGCTCATCTCTTTATTTTAAGTGGAGACAAATTACAAAACGGAAGCCTTGCCTGGAGAGACAAAATCAGCCCTGTGCACGCCTGGCACGTCTGTTCTTGTGTCTGGCAGCTGCCGTTGGGTGAATTGTGATCGTACCAATGAGGAATCTCCTATTTTCATTGAAATGGGAGTCATTTTTAACTTCAAGTGGGAGAAATTCTAACACACCTATTAAAATGATGCCTATTGACATGATGGGAGCAGTTACAATATATTGTGTCACTCCCCTGAATAATGGCTTCTTCATGTGGTTCATGCTAACATAAGCTCCTGTCTCACATGCTCGACTCCCGCATGCTACGTACAGACTCAGGCCAGGGTCTGCGGGGCAGTGGCCGAGACTCCTTCTAGGCGTTGCACTGCAGACCAGGTCCAAGCTGCAGGGGACACCTGCCCTATCTGGTTAGGGAGATCTCCGTGACCAGCCTGGCTCTGACAGGCTCCATCGACTCTGTCATCTGGCCACACGACTCTGCTGAATAACTAACTGCCTCTCGGCGGCAGCTGGAAGGAAGCCAGGTGCAGTGTTTCCTTGTGTCAGTTTTACTTTGTGTCAGGAGTGAATTTTTGTTTTCTCTTTTTCTTTTGATGCACAAGTCTTGTTGACATGATCTTGTGAACCGGGTTGAGACCTGCTTTCACTGCGTGTGAGAGGTTAGTCTTAATTTTAATTGAAATCACTTGAGCCTGAAAGTTGTAGAACGCTCACCCAATCTATTTTGTAAGGTTGAAAGTCCGAAGGCAGCTACTTCAATCCAGGGGTCTTGGTCATCAATTGAAAATTTTCTCCAAGCTTCACAGTGATTATATTCTCTGACAATGGCTTGGTAGCTTGGCTCTTGTAGAGGCAGGGTCAGCCTACCTACAAACATGTCATCATTACTGATACGGTGCCTCCACAGGGAAAGAAACGAATAAGGGATGTGAGATTCTGAAAGCCGTTAGCCTCTACCTGTACAATGAGTTTCAGGTGGAAAAACACTTGGCAGCTGATGTGTAGGTGAATCGGAAGGTAAGTTGGCAACTGAGTGAATGACAGGAGCCCCAGTTGTATTGCTGTTTTGAGATAGTCGGGTAGGGTGACATGTGAGGCCGGGGTGCTTAGCTGCTAAAGGGTTGAAAAATGCAATCCCCTTCATTTCCTTGGAAAAGACCTTTGAGGGTTCACCCCATAATAAACCTATTTAAAGTCTTGCTCCAGAGAGAAATTAAAAGAGTAGAGAAGTAAGTTATGAGATCTTTGGTAATGATTTTTTAGATCCTCACTCCCAGCAGCATTCTTGGGCAAAACCTAACAGGGGCTATAATCCAATGATCTTACTTATTAGGGCTGGTGAGCTTCCTTATTCTGTGAATTCTCCTTAGTGCTTCTGCTTTTTCCTGATAGGGGCTTCCTATGACTCTGAAGTTTGAGAGGCCAAGTCTGTTCTTTGTACATAAAATTGTTGCCCACTGTGCTTTACCATTCAGTAGCGTTGGCACAAGACAGTATGTAATTGTCCATAAGAAATAACTAGCTCCCAACCTCGACTTTTAGAAAAATACCCTGAAGGAGAAAAGCAGGGAGAGCTTTTTTCCCTGAAGTTAGGAACAATCATTAATTTTTGGTTGTCATTTTTGCCCTTAACTCCTGTTGTGAAAGCAACATCAAATACTGTTTGTAAGAGACTTATCGGGGTTGATAGGGGTGTGATGGTGTTTTGATGGTTTTCTGAGGAGGGAGAATTAGAGTTCTTTTGTAGATTCCCCTTATTTTTTCCAGTGACAACTCAGAGATGATTCTCGCAACCCAAACAGCCACTGTTGGTTGGACACTATTTTTGTTTTAAGCCGTGGTGCTCTGTCACTTTTTCTTTTTTTAAGAGTTAAAGCTAGCAATATCGACCCAATAGCTTTTCTGTCAGAAAAAGGAAAATGTTTCCATTGCTTCTTTTTGTACAATTTGGAGAAATAACCCAAGAAGGAAGGAAGTGAAATTCCTAAAAGCTAAAACTTTCTCATGAGAAGATTGCTTAACCCTTTTGATATAGAGAATATAGTTACTATGTGAGTGATCATCGGGAAACTAAGAATTGTGGTTATTGTGGTACTTTCGCGAAATAAACTATTATCTTTTGGATTATTGTTTTGATCATGCTAGGTCCTTAGGGGCAATAATTAGAGATAAAAGGTACCACCCTCTGGAGAGTGTGTGTGTGTGTGTGTGTGTGTGTGTGTTTTAACACCACCAAGCAATAAACTCAACTCAATTCTCATTGGACACAGACTGGGTGTCCCACAATTCAACTCCATTCTGACAGTGCCTACCTGGAGATAGGGTCAGATCCCACAGGTTGAGGGCTAAGTCCTCCAAGATGCTCCTCCCCCCCTCTCCCTCTCCCCCTACACACCAGATGCCAGTCTTAAGTTCAGACTGTCACCTGTGCTTCTGACTAATGGACTATCGATTGATGGTGCCCATGACCTTCTCCTCAGATTTGATTAATTTGCTAGAGGGGCTCACAGAACTCAGAGACGCATTTACCAGTTTATTATAAAAAGCTATAATTCAGGGAAAAGATGGAAGCGATGCATGCAAAGGGCAAGGTAGGAGGGACGGTTGTGGAGCTTCCACGCCGCCTTCAAGGGTACCACTCTCCCAGCACCTCCCTGTGTTCACCAACCTGGAAGCTGTCTGAACCCTGTTCTTTTGGGTTTCTATGGAGGCTTCATCATGTAGGAATGATTGATTAAATCATTGGCCATTGGTGACTGAGCTCAATCTCCAGCCCCTCTGCCCTCCCTGGAGGTTGGGGGGTGGCCAGGAGTGGTGGTCGGGGCACTGAAAGTTCCACCTCTCTAATCTGGCTCCACTGGCAGCCATTCCTCATCCTTAGGTTACCTGGGTAACGAAGGCTTTCTAGGTAACCTAAATTACCTCCATAACATAACAAAAGACACTTTTATCTCTCTCATCTTTTAGGAAATTGCTTGGGCTTTAGGAGCTCTCTGCCAGGAATGGGGACAAAGACCAAATATATATATATATTTCTTATTATAAATCACAATGTCACACTCCCCACCTCTGGTCTGGCTTACCATAAAATAACTTACAGATGCCTGGAAAATTAATTCACTTTCAAGATTAGTCTGTTTAATTCCCGTCAGAATGAAACACAAAGACCAGTGTGTATTTAATACATGAGTTTGGAGAGAACTGTGGTTGGCTCTGTTATCAAATGCAGTGATCTTAACATTTTATTCTGTTGGGGCTGGAACTAGCTAAATGTGAAAATGAAGTATTCTTCCATAATGAAATGAGTTAAGATCTTGGTTTTACCTATTCGTAGAACACTTTAGCAACTCTTTTAACACCATGTGAAATTTAAGTTTAGACAAGAAGAGGTTTTTGTGGTTTCTTCTTTGAAGAATGCCTTGTTTTAGGACAGGAAGGACGGTGAATGGGGAGATCCTGGGGTGAGGGCTGGTTCTCTTCTAGCATTGGGACCTTCATTCCATCCTCCTTATTGGAAACCTAACTACTCCATGTCCCAAACTTGCTTACAGCTATGTTTCTAAACGCATGACAGGTTTCACAAATGCATGTGTGAGATTTGGAAGCCTGAGAAGGAGACGCAGTTCCTTCTGCTGGTGCTGCCAGTAGGAAGGTCATGGGGATGTTGAGAGGCAGTCACCGTGGCCAGACTCATTGTTTTAGGGCCTGAGACCCACAGGCATTAGCTGGTGTGGTAGTCGCAGCTTCCCGACATTTGGATCATAGCTCCCACACAAATGGGATGTCCTTGAGTTAAAAAGTCTGAAGGGGACTTCTGCTCCTCCAGGTCTTTCTGTGATTCTATAAGCACCTAATTCCCACATCAGATCCCTTTCTGATGGAATTATCTGGAGTGGCTTCTGTTCCCAGCCCTGGGCCATGACTGGTTGGGCTGTTGGAAGAGGAAACAGAGGGGGCCCCATGGAGACATTCCTGAAGGACAGAGCTCACCTCTGGCCATGGAGGCCCGCCTTTTGGGAGGATGTGTCTGAGGGACAAAACTTTAATTTTTCTTCAAAGTCATGTTTATTGAGGTGTAATTTATAACTAATAAATTCTGCCCTTTTAAAATGCAATTTTATCACTTTTAACAAATCAAAATCTGGAAGAGTTCCATCACTTTCCAAAATTCCCTTGCGTTCCTTTATTGTTAACTTCTCCCTCCCCGCCCCCACCCCCCCTCCCCACCCCACTAGCCCTTGGCAATCGCTCATGGATTTTCGGTCTGTAAGGTTTTGATTTTCCAGAATGTCTGATAAATGAAATTATACAGTATGTAGCCTTCAGGTCTGGCTTCTTCCCTTTAGCATAATGCATTTGAGATTCATTCATGTTGTTATGTTAATGAGTACTTTATGATTTCTTATTGTTCAGTAGCATCCATTGGATCCAGAGTTTGTCCATTCACCAGTTGAAGAACATTTGGTAAACTTGAAAAGCTGCCTCAAATCCCCCATAGATAAAATAGAAAAAAGAGGAGCATTTAAAAATAATGTTGTGTTAATCATTTGAGGCAAATATAGCAGGTGCCAAAAAAATATATACACATTTTAAGAAAGGAAAAAACTATTAAAATTGTAATGCTCAAGATACTATACTAATAACAAAAGATGACTACAAGTCACGGTTGACTTCTGCAATCACAAGAGGTGCTCAAAGTGGTTACCATCAGCATAATTTTAATACAGTTTTTCTTTCTTAAAATGTGTATACATTTTTTTGGCATCCTCTGTATATGGTACCCAGACACTTACCTTTGGCCTGGAGGGATTAGATGGAGAATCAGTACTATTAATCCCCCCATTGGAGACTCTGAGCAGAGCTTTTTTTTTTTTTTTTAATTATTAGTTTCAGGTGTACAAAACAATGCAATAGTTATCCTTTTCACCCCTCACAAAGTAACAACCCCCCTCCCCCCATCCTGTGCCTCAAGCCCTTGCTGTCACCTCCTATCAATCCCTTGATTGTTTCATTAGAAGCTTTTCCTGGTTAATTGTCTGAATTGCCAGTGTCAACAATGCTATCAACAGACCACACACAACTACACCTCCCCTAAGCTAGCATGCCTAAAAAGGCTTTCTAAAAAGGCTTCTCCCAATGTCCCTAAGTACTGAGCACTAGATCAGCATATAAATTAGCCAAATCAGAGTTTGGTTAGAAAAATCACAGAATTGAATTTCCAAGTAAGCCTGTCATAATCCCCCCCTTCCCTAAGGTAGGGACATTATTTTGTCAATAAAGGAAGGAGACAGATATAAAAGATTTAGCTGAATTTTGCCTCAAGAAGAATTTTCATGTCCTTGGTTGAATTGTCATTTGAGCACGGAACTTTTGAACCACTTAACAATATTTAGAGCTGTCATTTTGAAATCCTCGGACTTTCAAGTTGAAGCCTGTCCAGTATAATCCCCTTGACCTATTTTTATCATCATTTTATTCTTCATCTCCTCAATACGTAAATGTATAGGTAGAAGTTGTGAGGGCATTGGGCCTGACATGGTGACAGCCTTTGGAAAATAAGGTAATATGCTGTTTTGATTCTTTGGATAATTCTTTTAGCACAAATTTTCAATCTTAAAGATTTGTTCAAAATACTTGACACATTTATTTGTTGTCAACTGTTTGACAAAGGAGTGAGATAGCTATCACTGACTTATAATAGTTGAAAATTACTTTATTGAATAACCCCGCCAAGTTCCATTCCAAATGGTTGCTACATAGGAAATATGGATCACATTTAGAATCTGTTAACAAGTATGTGTTTGATATGATTACCCCTACCCACCCACTCCCCTGTCATCAGACATCAGATAGTTTGATTGCATCTCCTTCCCAGATCCTAGAGAACAGACTTTTTATTTCTTTGAATCATAGCTTTTGAATCAGTACATCTTAGAAGTAGAATAGCCTTTAGGGGTCAAATGGCCACTCTTCACTGGAGATGTCTAATTTGCCAAGAGTCATAAAACTTGTCAATGGTAGAGACAAGGTTGATATCTGGACTTCCTTTCTCCTGAGCCAGTGCTCTTTTCTGTATACCATATACCATCTCCTGTATCCTTTGGATTCTTTTAGCTGCAAATAAGACAGAACCCAACAATTAGTAGCTGAAGCAAATTAATTATCTCGCACAATAAGAATTCTGCCAGTAACTGGTTCCAGGTTTGGTATAGCAACTAATGATGGCCTCAAAGATACAGGCTTCTGGAAAACAGTATGGAGGTCACTCAAAAAAGTAAAAATAGTAAAAATAGAACTACCATATAATCCAGCAGTCCCACTTTTGTGTATTTATCCCAAAGAATTGAAATCAAGCTCTGGAAGGGATATTTGTACTCCTGTGTTCACTGTAGCATTATTCATAATTGCCAAGAGGTAGAAACAATCTAACTATTGTCAATAGATGAATGACTAAAGAAACTATGGTATACACATACAATGGATTATTATTCAGCCTTTAAAAAGAAGGAAATCCTGTCATATGCTGCAATGTGGGTGAACCTGGAGAACATTATGCAAAGTGAAATACTGCAGTCAAAGAGGGACAAATACTACATGATTCCCCTTCTATGAGGAATGCAAAGCAGTCAAACTCATAGAAGCAGTTCATATGTTGAAACCTTAATCCCATATGTCTGTATCTAAGAGGTAGGGTCTTTAGAAGGCAATTAAGATTAAATGAGGTCATAAGGGTGGGGCCCTCATCCAATAGGACTATAGCCTTATAAGCACAGGGGTGGGAGAGAGGGGATGAGAGTAAAATTGGTTTTTGTTATACATCGTGAAAGTTGCAGAACCTATCGATGATGTTAAGACAGGACTTACTCTAGTTATGTTTTACATTTTGAGATCAGAAGCAGGAGAAATGGTTTTCAGCCAAGTGACATTTCCAGGTTGGTATGTGAAGACCATGTAGGTCCTGATGTGGCTGCAGGTCTATCTGAGGCCGGTAACAATTAAGACGACCGTCTGTAACATGGCATGGAATTTGAAGACATGTTTCTATGGTACCCTAATAGGCTGTAATTGTTGTGCCTTCCATGACTAAGAGCTCCTTTCTGTCTTGCGAAGAAGTATTTCTCTGCCCTTCTTTTCTTCTCTTGTTAACAAATCAACAACAAACAAAGCCATCACACACAGACCTAAGCCCTGTTCGCGTTTTTCAAGGGCTTCTGGAACTTGCTTTCTGACAGCATCAATGAGCTCTCTGACTACAAGGCATAACGGTATGAATTCCTGTGCAGCTTCGGGGGGATTAATTTAATTTTATGCTACTTTTTAAAAGACTTGTTCCTCCCTCCATCCCTTTTCCTTTCCTCTTCCTGTCTTCCTTTTGGTGAATGATAGATAATGAGGTTTTGTTTTCTTGGCTGGGTGTTGCTTTTATAAGAGGGAGGTGGAAGGCCCCAAATCATATTTTCTCAGGGGCCAGTAAGGTGTCTTGGAGCTTTTAATGATTTTAACACTGGAATAAACAAATCTTTGGGGATAGCCTTAGGAGAGGTCACCACATTGCCTCCCTTCTCTCCCCTCCCCCCAGGCCAGTGTGGCTTTGTGACATAAACACCCACCAGAGTGTTGGGGAAGTAGCCACCTTGGGTTTGTCATTTGTGAGCTGAAGCCATATGAAAAAAATCAGTACCCCATGGTATAATCTCTTCTAACCCACAGCAGTACCCCAAAAATTAAACGCTTTGAAACTGGTGAATCAAAAGGGCTTAAAACACTCCAGTGTTTAGCATGGGTTTTTCCTCCTCCTCCTTCTCTTCTCTTTGCTTTTCTCTCATTCCTGTTACCCTAATGCGGGGGAAGTCAGATCTGAACCAGAGGTGGAGAGTTGAAGAGATTGTAGCGATGTGGTATGATTGTTTTTAGTATTCTGTTGTTTGGGATATTTATTCTCATCCTCTAAATGTGGTCCCAAATGTCACACCTCCCTCTGTTTTCCCCCTTGTCTGCCTTATTCCATGAAATTATACCAGTATAAATGAGCTTTTCACCATCTGCCTGGCTTACATTTTTATTTGCCCATGATGAATAACTATTCTCAAGGTGATTTATATGCTGCCTTGGATGACGTCCGCTTTCCTAAGATGGAAAGTCAGCGCTCAGAGATTTATGATCTTGGGGAAAGAATGTTATGGAAGAAAAGAGTAAAATCTTTTCTCACATATACAGTACTTTGGGCTTTGCCTGAATTAATCAATGAGTTCCTATATCCCTTTTGCAATTTCAGTTTTGTAGATGGATTATGTGCTGTGCAGTGCAGGGGCTTACTGTGTATTAAATCATAATTGTAAATTTAAAAATTTGAGGTAGTGATAGGTGTGAGCAACTAGGCGGAGTGTAGATTGTATGTGTGTGTGAATGAAGGGTGGAGAGAGAGAGCTGTAGGGTTGTCTAAGTGCTGGTAGTGATTTTTAGACCCTATGTATGTAGGACTCAAACAACCACTTCTCTAACACCTGAACATACTTTATCAGCAGCTGTATGGCTGTCCATCCTGTCCCCATTCACCCGAGGACCAGAGCCCTCCTTGTCCCTGCAGATAGGTTTAGAGCAGCAAGGGCCAAGTGAAGTGGGTGGGCTCTGTGAGGTGACAAGTGCAGTCAGATGTCATGTGACACCCTGTTACCACCATCACCTTCTTTCTCTGATGACAGTGTACTCCCATCCCTCCCGCAAAGCACCAGCCCCTTTTCTCCATCTGCAGCCAGCTAAGTGAATACTAGACTTCCCTTATGTCACATGTGGTTCTCTTTGTTGGCTACGATAATCTCAGCAAATGAGCTCCTCAAGAATAAGGGTAGGAAGACTGGAATACAGCCACATGGAGGAAAAGGAAATCATAGCTTTTTTAGATATGAAATTAAACATATTTGGGAACAGTGTATCAATCCTTAAAACCATGGAAGTAGTCTTCAAATTGCCCCAAATCTCTATGAACATTTGACTCGATTTCATCACAATTTCTTTCCTTTAAAAACAGTAAGAAATGTATATAACTTTTTAAGAGTTACTTTGAAATTAGTATTACAAGAATATCAAATCTCGGGCTGGCCGCGTGGCTCAGTTGGTTAAGAGCTTGCTCAAGAGTGCGAGCTCTGAGCAACAGGGTCACCGGTTCAATTCCCAGCCCGAGCTGAGCTGCTGCTGAGCTGCCAACAGGTGGCAGGATGGCTCAGCTAAAAAAATAAAATAATAATAATAATAAATAAATAAAACATCAAATCTCAACTCCTTACAGTGAATGTGTAGTATTTAACCACATTATGAGTTTAAAAGAGTTTTATGTGTTGCTCTGGAAATGGACCTACACCATGAGTGACATTTTTGGGGAGAGAAAATGCCCTTTTTGGGGGGGGAATGTGAAGTTTTCCTAAAGTAGAATGAAGAGATGGAAGCAAGAGCAAGGGCTACTTTTACATTTACATCCCTTTTTTATTCTATTGTGATGAATTTTGAGAGCTAAAAACTTTATTTAGAATGGGATTTTACATAGACATGCCCATAATGAGAAAATACCCGTTTGTATTAGGTATTGCTCTACAAGATCAGTGGTTCTTACCCAGGCGAGTGGAAACTCCTTGTGCTCTGCAGAAATGAGGGTCATATGTCATCACGGTTACTTCCTGAGCCTTACCAGGAAGGCTTTATAAACAAACATCAGAGTGCCCACTTCATAAAAGGAAGCTTTTTGTTTATATCCTTTTAGAACACAGATTCCTTGAAGAAGCAACGATAGAACATAAGGTACAAAATAATAAGGAAGACAGTGAGAGATCCTGTTTTAGATAATTTGACTGTTGAGATGAGTAAAAAATGTTCAAAGTTCCAGGGGCATTTTGGAGAGGTACAGTTAAGTGATTGCATTTCTAGGGTCATAGGAACAAAGCTAATATTCTCTTTCTTCTCGAGCATTTTAGTACAGAGTAGATGTCAGTTTAAGTTGTCTCGTGGTGGTGGTGGTGGGGGGGTGTTAACATGATATCTCTCTAGGGTCCCTATTAGGGAGGCTGACAGAGCAGTTTGAACCTGAGCTCTTTTATTTACTGCCTGTGAGACCGTGGACATGTGAATTATCAGTGGTAATGATCATAGTAATTTCCTGTTGGAAGTGTTATGAGAATTAGATGGGAACAGGAATTTTCAGTTTTCAGCTCAGTGCCTGGCACATAGTAGGTTCTCAGGATTAAGTCAGTCGTTATTCAGATTGTTCTTTGACCTACCTATCTTATCCCTGTTGGTAGGTTTGAAATATGTTGAGAAACCCCGAAGACCATCTGCTTTTATGCTACTCTGGGTTCCTGATGTGAGAGTCATTTCTCTTTTGTTAGTCTCCCAAAAGAGTAGTCTGGGTGTAAATGACAACCAGTATATTTATTTGTATGATGGGGCTTTCATGAATATCTTATTCAAATATGGCTTCTCCAGATGTAGCTAACTTAATCATCGAGGCAGCTTTGTTGCTGGTATCTTGCCTGGGTTCTCTCTGAGGAAGTCCTAAACATCAGCCAACCAGTTGGCAGTGTGGGCCTAGGTCGTTGGGCTTGGATGTAAGGTGGGACGTCCAGGTGGCCTGATTTTCACAGCCTACTCCAGGTTTGCCCACAAGAGGCAGTGTGGGATGTAGAGAAAGAAAGGAAATATGGGTAGGTTGTATTAGTTTCTGATTGCTGCTGTAACAAATTGCTACAAATTTAACAGCTTAAAACAACACAAATTTATCATCTTACAGTTCTGGAGATTAGAAGTCTGACTTAGGTCTCAGTGGGCTACAATCAAGGGGTTGGCAGGGCTATATTCCTTTCTGGAGACTGAGGGAAGAGTCCATTTCCTTGGCTTTTCCAGCTTCTGGATGCTGCCTGCATTCCTTGGCTTGTGGTCCCCTTCATCTTCAGGCCCAGGAACTTTGTATCTCTTGGACCCTGTCTCCATAGTCACAACTCCCTCTTGCTTCTCTCTGCTGCCTCCCTCTTCCACTTTTAAGGATCCTTGTGGTTACAGTGGGCCTACCCAGATAATCCAGGATAATCTCTCTAATTTACTTTAAGATCAGCTGGTTAGCAACCTTAACTCCCCACTGCCATGTAACCTAACATAATCACCATCCAGGGGATTAGGGCTTGGACATCTTTGGGCCATTATTCAGCCTACTAAAGCAGGTGAGTTGGCTGGCATTCACCAAATACATTAGATATATGATGGAAATAAAACTGGGCATGAACATAGAGCAAATCCTTAAATTACTTCCTCTGAGGAAAGTAGTTAGCTCAGCTGGATGTGTTATTGATTGGGAGAAAAGTAACTAGCTTTGCTTTTTGTACACAGTGAAACTTTTTCAAACTTACTTTTCCCAACCTATCACTGCTCCTCATCCCTTCACTTCCTTCCACTGCCTTCCAAGAGTCTCAGAATTAAACCAGACATGATGCTATGAAGTCACCTTTGACAGTTCATACAATTCATAGCTTGCCAGTGGGAGGAACAGGACTTTAAAAATTATTGTGAAACAACATAATTGTTGCATAAAAAATATAGCATAGGATTTGTAGGAAGTCAGAAGTAAAAGTCTACTATTTCAACTCTTCCTTCTGATGTTACCTCCTGCAAGGGGTAGTGTGTGTCTTCTGTGGAATATATATATAATTTTTTTACAATGGTGGAATTATACGATAGATAATATATGTAGAATGTGGCTTTTTAATTCTTAATTTAACAGTGTATCTTACCATGTCAGCATGTGGAGCTGGTTTACATTCCTTTCAACAGCTACAAAGCATTCAGCTCTATGAATATATGGTAACTCATGGAATCATATACCTTAATTTGTTTAATCAGTAATTTATTTCACCAGGCCCTATGAGAGACATTTAGGTTGCTCAATTTTTCCTTTACAAATAGTACTCTACACATATTTTGCACACTTATGCAAATATCTCTTATTTAGGGAAACTGTCTAGCAGTGGAATTTAAGTGGAATTCAGTTAACAAATGTGGACGTTTAAAATTTTGCTAAGTATTA
This sequence comes from Hipposideros armiger, assembly GCF_001890085.2. Taxonomy (NCBI): domain Eukaryota; kingdom Metazoa; phylum Chordata; class Mammalia; order Chiroptera; family Hipposideridae; genus Hipposideros; species Hipposideros armiger. The sequence continues at coordinate 1,303,896 of NW_017731774.1, read as the reverse complement.
CCAAATTGCCAGCAAGATTGAGCCAAATTTATGTGCCCACAGAACGTGTGAGGGCTGCTATTTTCCTGAACCTTTGCCATTAGGAATGAATATCTTGTTCCTATTTTCTTACTAGTTTTTTTTTAGAAGAAAAATGATATCTTAATTTCTATTTTTATAATTATGAATGAAGTTAAGAATATGTTTCGCATATTTATTTCCATTTGTGTTGCTTTTGTTTTTAATGTCTTCTTCATAGCCTTTGCACGTTTTTCAATTCATTTGGGCTTTCTAATTAATGTTTTATAAGAATTCTTTTTATATTAAGCCAATTAGTTCTTCATAATGTTGGACAAGTATTTTTCCCACTTCTTGGGTGCACTTTTAGAGGTAAGAAGTGATGACCAACAATTATGGTTACAGCCACCACTGTAAAATCTGTTATCATGAAGGATCCCTTAGCTTAAATGGGTTTGAGAGTCCGACTCCCCTGACGTCCTTTCATAGCTTATCTTAGCATTAGTTTCAAATGAGGCTCCAGAATTTTGTGTGTTGCCGTCTAGGACCACCTACTGGGGTAAGCCACCATGTTGCTCTGTTTGTGTTGGCTGTTTTGTAGGGAGGTACAGCAGCTATGGGAATATACATGAACGGATACATACAGTTATCCTTTCTGGAAATGTCATCTAGCAAGAATCGAGCAGCCCTCTCATTAAAAGCATTGGCTACGTGGAGTGCTTGTTTTCTCTGCCCTCACCTTCTCCCTGGTCTGTCTTCTTGCTCTGAAGCAGGTTTCAAAATGTGTAGAGACTCATTCTATGGTGGTTCCGATTTGGACCCTCCATCTCCATCCAGGGTCTGATGTTGCTGGGTTTAAAGGCAGCGTAATGCAGGATACTTATTAAGTTGAAAACAAAACAAAACACAACAGTATTGTTTCTCAAAAATGAAGCACTTAATATCAGAAGTTTTTCGTGGTTCTAAAGATGCTGGATTATGGATGGCATGATAAAATATTCCGTAAAATATTAATTTCAAATAAAACATTACATAGTATGGTTTATTTTTAAACTTGCATGAGGGGTGCATTTCATGGTCATGCTTTATGAATGGGAGGAAGATTTACTGTTCCAGGAGTAGGGCATTTGTCAAAATGTCTACCCAAGTGACAGAAAACCTAGCTTCAAGAGTAATCATAGGGCTATGTTATACAAAAATGGAAATTCTGTGCCTCAGAGTGATCTAAAAAAACAAAACCAAAAACAAAAACTCAGTATTTAGAAGAGTGTAAGTCCTACCTCAGTATATTTACACCTTAAAAATCACTCACTTCTTTTTGTGCTAAATGTAATAATCCCACAGTTCTGGTTATTAATAGTACTTACCACACAGTGTTCACATTACCCTAGGATGATTACAGTTCTCACATATTTCCCCTCGAAGTTTTCACTGAATGAAGCATTTGAGAGTGTGGCAAAGCCAAGTATGATAATGTGACAGTTTTTAAAGTAGAAGACCTCGTAAGCCTCATTTGGATTTTATGGCAGTGGAATAATATGAAAAAAATATGAATTGCTGCAATTACCCTCTTAGAATCCTGAGTATCAATTCACATTTGAATAAAAGTACAGGGAAACCTTCTTTTAATATCCTCTGTCACAAGGGCTAGAAAAATGGACACACATAGTGCAAATTAAAAAGCAGAGAAAATGCCTGCTCATGGAGCCAAAAAGTATTGAGTGGGATTTAGAGATTGTAGCTTTAATAGAGCCTTATTGGTGCTTCTTCATCGTAAAATTAAAAGGTGTTGTATTTTAGTTTTTGGTTTATGTCTTTTTTATTTGCCAAACACTAGAGCCTGTTTCCTCCCAGATACTTTCCCCTCAGTTTGTTAATATTTACAGAAAGCAGGACATCATAGATATATGCCAGAACCCTTTTTAAGAAAAGCGAAAAGTCTAAAATTGCCCAAGCTTTGGGTGTTTCTAAAACTCCTAGCTCTTGATCTGCTGTGGTATACTAAGTCATTGGATCCTTTGAGAGTCTGGAGGTGATAATCCCAAAACTTTAGCGCTGAAGTGAAATGGCATAGATTGGCCTGATTTTGATCCTTTGGAGGCTGGGAAGAGACTGTGTATGTATCGATAGGTGCCTGGCACACAGGAAATCCTCAGCGAATGTGTGTTCTGTGTGGCCCAGAGAGAACATTATCTGCAGAAGAGTTTTAATGCACTTTGCTTTCTCCATTATTCATGATGCAATCCCTTTTTGCCTGCAAAGAACAGTAAGTGCCTCTTGCTTCCAATGACTTGTAAATCAAAATTATTCTGTGGTTTGCAATGCCACTGGTTATTTCGTTTGTGTAATTGTACCCTCCCCAAATTTCCACTGGCAAGAATCAGTTGGGAATTTCCAAGGGAGAGGCATCAGTGATTAAAATGGACAGATAAAATTCGAAGTCGGAATTAAATGACTGTCTGGTGCAGCCAGCGATGGAAATACAATCACCCTCTTTCCAATCAAGGTTTATAGCTTTCGGATTCTGTTTTAGGGCCATCAAATGCAATTTCTAGAACCAGGTCTAATGTTGAGGAATACAGTTTTCTCATTCAACTTGTGACTACACAAGGTTTTTAAGAAAAACTGTCCATTTGTCTGTGTTTGGATCTCTCCAGGATCTAAGGCAGCGCCATGTCCACACCGGGCACTCAGGATTGTAGAGAATCAGAAGCGGCTAGTAACACATTTCCTGCTACAGTCTTTCCTGGGTGCCAGGCCCCTAGCACACCTGCTGCTTTTCTCCGCCCTTCCACGCAGACCCTATGGCCTGTGATCATTAGAGCAGCATTTCTCAAATGCTAGCCTGGAATGGAGTCTCCTGGCAGGCTTGGTAAAACACAGGTTCTGCAGGGGTAGGGGAGGCAATGGGGAGTTGTTTGGTGGGTATAGGTTTTGTTTCACAAAATGAAAAAATTCTAGAGATCTGCTGTACAACAATGTGAATATAGTTAATGCTGCTGCACTGTACACTTAAAACAATAGTTAAAATGGTAAAAAAAATTTAATTGGATGTAAAGTGATACATTTATCATAACTCATGGGACTATACATTAAGGTACATACATTGCATCCTATTTAAATCATACTTCAATTTAAAAACTAGAAGGCAATAAACAAACATGCACAGGTCTGGGCCCCCGTCCCCAGAGTTTCTGATTCCGTAAGTCTGGGATGAGGCCTTAGGCTTTGCATTTCTATCCAGTTCCCTACCTGAGGGTGCAGGTCTGGGACCACACGTTAAGTAGGCCTGCTTCAGAGCTGCTCTGCAATATGCTCATTGCTTTGCATCTTTCTTGCTGTCTCTACTTTAAGAGTTCAAGCCCATGACTGTGCATAATTTGTGGAAAAAGCAAGGCAGTCTAGCAATTAGTGGCATCAAGTTTAGAGTCTGAAAGAATCGCTAATGTGGTGCCATCAAATTTAGTCTCATTGTGTTTACTTTCTGAATAAAGGCATTTGCCATCTGCAGAATCAGAAGAAATCCATCACCCAGCACAAAGCATAAATCGATAATAATTTAAACTGTGGATCGAGAGAGCCAGAATTCTATTCTTGGTGTGCATCAGTGGTTACAATAGAAGCAAATCATAGGTGGTAGAATTCCTTTACATTTTTAGGCACAGAATCATTTTATTACTATTGGATACCCCAAATACATCATTCCTTTATTGTTTTGTTTCTGAGGGGAAAGTGCTTATAAAATTATTCTTTTGTGCTTCATTAGGAGTTTTAGAGTTTTCAAAATGAGCTATTCACACTGAGCTTTATGTCACCAAGAAGTGAAGAAAAGATAGGCATGGCAGTAACCAGTAAGCGACCCCAGTGAAGTAAGCTTTCCTGTGGGATTTTAGAGAAAGGAGGGTGTGCTCCCAGGGTCATTAGTGCATGCATCATGGGATCGGTGCTGTTTTTGCAAAGATGTAACGAATGGTAGAAGGGGAAGAAATGAATTGGAAAGACATTAAAAGTGGAGAGTGGTACTCTCCAATGTAACTTGCTGCGGTGATGAAAATGTTTTCTTTGTACACTTACCAATATGGTAGCCAGTAGCCATATGTGGCTACTGGGTACTTAAATTGTGGCTCATGCCATTGAGGAACTGAATTTTGGATTTTATTTAGTTTTAATTGATTTAAATAGCTCCGCGTGACCAGTGGCCCCTGCATTACAAACCTAGAGGGGAGCACCAGCGTGCTGTAGTCAGGATAGGCGGGTGGCGGCGGGAGGGATGCGAGGTGAGGAGCAGGAGGGAAAGCAAGCAAGGGGCCAGGCTGCAGAAAGCCCGAAATGCTGGGCTCAGTGAGTGGAGAGCATTCTCTGGGCAATGGGACGGCACTGAAGACCTTTGAACAGAGAAGTGTCTGGGGAAGAACATTCTAGTGGTGCGATACAAGACAAAGCGTAAGAGGAGGCGTCCAGAGAAGAAAGGTAATCCGGGAAGTGTTGGAATCATGCACGGACGTGCCTCAGGCCTAGAGTGTGATGGTGGAGATGAGGAAAGGAAGGGATGTGGACCACATGGATGCCCGATGTTGGGGTGCTGGGGAGTTGTCAGCCAGCCTGCAGGCTTCGAGCTTCGATGAGTAGGAGGATTATGAGCAAAACGGAGAAGCCAGGATGCTGGTGGGACCCTTTATGGTGTGAGTGGATCTGAGAGGAGGGGGAGGTAAGATTATAATAGCTTTTCTCCCAGTTGAATGCTACCTGCCCATAGGAATCTTCCTGGCTCTTTTGTATTGCCCGTGGTTGACGAAGATAATTCCATCTGCAGACATTTTTGGCCACTCAGTTTTGCTTCTGGCTCCACCTGCTGCCTTCAGTTTTTTTTTTCTTTCTTATCTGCCTGCCACCAACTTACTGGCTCCCCTGTGATTCCTGGGCCCTTGCGATAGCTCACTGTTTGGACTCATGCCTGGGAACCTCAAACCAAACCACTGTCTGCCCAGCAAGGCGACAGGTTCCAGAAGGACTGAGGCCATGTCCCACGTCATCTGTATCCCTCTGCTGTGCCCAACATAGAGCCTGACATGTCTATTTACTGAACAAAGGAAAAAGAGGGACATGGAACATTTCCCTCCCACCTCCCTAATGCCTGTCGGTTCCCCTCATGCAGGACCATTGTTTCAGGAGTCTTCCAGAATGGTCCTCAGTGTGTTTTTCCAGGACCCATCAGCTCCAAGTAGTTGTCTTCAATCTAGTTCTGGAGGGCGCAGCTCTGTGGCCCATGCAGGGATTGAACCGGCAACCTTGGTGTTATGAGCACTGTGCTCTAACCAACCGAGCTAACCGGCCTCCAGTCACACCCCTGGTTAATGAACCATTCATCCCCTTGGGGCCTGGGTTATATTCCTCAGCCCTTAGACATCTTCAGCGATTCCTCATTTCCAGAGAGGAAAGCCAAGTGTTTGCTTACTCATTCAACCAATTTGTCAGCGTCAGGTACTGTTTTTGTTGCTAGGGGCATAACAGTGAATAGAACACAGTCCTGGGACGTGTGAGCTGCCATTCTGCAGGGGGTGATGTGAAAAATCAGTATATAATAAATACGCTTGAGAGCGATCAGTGCTGAGAGCAGTACAGCTAGGGAGGAGCCACCAGTGACAGAGGGAGGCGGGGGGAGTGGTGCCTTGTGATGATGGGGTAGGAAGCCACTCTGGTCAGGTGACAATTGAATAAAGATCTGAGTGAAGTGAGGGAGTGAGCCATGCACAGATCTGGAAGAAGAAGAGTGATAACAGCAGGGACAAAGGCCCTGAGGTAGACACGTAGGAACAGAAGGTAGCTGGTGGGGGTTGAGTGAATGAGGGAGGGACTGTGGTGGGAAGGAAGATGAGAGAACTAATGGGGCACATCACACAGGGCCGCATGGGCCACAGGAAGGACTTTGAAATGTCTTGTGAATGAAGTGGGGAGGGTTTTGAGCATGGGAGCTACGTGATCTGCCCTATGATTTAAGATGCCTTTGTGGCTACTATGAGGAGACAGGGAAGAGCCAAGGGAGCTGAGTAGGAGGCTGTTGCATGATTGAGAGGTGACAGTGGCTTGTGCCTTTCAGGGTGGTGGAGGTGGTGGGGAGCGACCCACCTGGATATCATGTGCAGGGGTTGCTATGGGGTATGATGTGGGGTACGGCATGGGCAAGAGAGTGGAGTCAGGGATGGGGCCCCTCGGCTGAGTGACTGGAAACATGAAGTTGTCATTTCCTGAGATGGAGAGGGTCACCTTTTGGAGGTGTGAACCAAAAGGTCTGTTTTGGACATATGAAATTTGATATGCCTTATTAGTGTGTTAATTTTCTACTCCTGCGGTAACAAATTATCACAGACTTAACGGGTTTAACACAACACATATTTATTGTCTAACAGCTCTGTAGATCGTGTGTCTGACACAGGTCTCACTGGGCGAAAATCAAGGTGTTGGCAGGACTGCGCGCCTTTCCGGAGGCTCTAGGGGAGAACCCACTTCCTTGTCTTTCCAGCTTCTAGAGGCTGCCTGCTTGCTTTGGCTTGTGACCTCCTTTCCCCATCTCCAAAGCCAGCAGTGTTGTGCCTCTCTGACCATACTTCCATCTCCTTCTGACCGCAGCCAGGAGCCTCTGATTTTAGGGATTCATGTGATTGTATTGGATCCATTGGGTAGTCCCGGATACTCGCCCCATCTCTGGGCGCTTAACTGATTCACACCTGTAAAGCTTCTTGGGTCATGTACAGTAATTCACAGGTCCCAGGGACTAGCACCTGCACATCTCTGGGCATCTCTGTTACTCTGCCTGCCACAGAGAGCTGAGGGGTAGATGGTGAATAGGCAGCTACATGCACAGAGCTGAAGTTCAGGAGAGAAGGCTGAACTTGAGTTATAAATTTAGAAGTCAGCAGTGTCTAAATGGTTTAAAGCCGTGGCAACAGATGGGCTCTCCAAGGGAGTGAGTCTAGTCATAAGGTCAAAACCACGTAACGCCTGGCCTCAGTCAAACGTCCCTGACCATCACGGCACTCCATCTGTTGGAATGTCCCTTCCTTTCCTTGGCTGCCCTAAGCACTGCTTTGTGGTGAGACTTAGCCCAGAGTCCATCTCCGAGCACGTCTTTCTGGTCACCCAGGCCACGACCTTCTTCTGTCCTTGTTTGACTTTGTATCCTATGCCCTTTTATTTATTTTTTATTTTTTATTTTTTTACTAATAGCTTTATCAAGATGTAATTTACATGCCATATAATTCACCAATTTAAAGTGTACCATTTCATGGATTTGGGTATATTCACAGATATGGGCCACTGTTTTAGAAATTTTTCATTAACTCAAAAAAGGAACTGCATGCTTTTTAACTATCACCCCTTCTTTCTCCCATCCTCCCAGCCCTTGCCAACCACCAGTCCACTTTCTGTCTCTAGATTTGCCTATTCTGGATGTCTCCTATAAGTGAAATTATAAATGTGGTCTTTTGTGACTGGCTGTCCTTTTAATTTTAAATCAGGCTTTTTGTCTTTGCACATTCAAGTTTTCCCCACTTTTCTAGTTTTAGTCATTCATTCCTTTAAAAATTTTTATTGAGCCCCTCTTATGAAAAATGAATCTCTTTGTTGGGATTCTAGAAATGAAAGCCTGGTTTAGAGATTTCTGTCATCAAGGAGTTCTGATTAGGGGGAGCTGACAGCCACATGGCCACCACTCTTCACTCCTGAATACCTCCTGACTGATATTACCCATTGATCTCAGCATTCTTTCTCCGGGATCCCGGAGGTGGCTTCTAAGTCCCTGCCAACCCCAGACCCTAAGTAACCAGCCCAGACAATCAACGTTCCTCTACCAAAAGAGGCTTGACATTCTTGCTCCAGCGCGAGAGCAGCTGTGCAGTTGCATACATACAATTTGCTAAGTGCCAGGTTGGGTGTGTACAGAGTGCGTAGGGATTCCTCATTAGGATGGAGGTACCAGCCCTGCCCAATGAGGTTGAACTATCTTGTATAACAGGCTGGAACTGACCAGTTCCACCCAGGGCTGGGAGGAAGAAAGATCCATGGACTCCTCCTCAAGCAGATTGCTAGCTTGTTGAGTGCAGAGACCACATCTTCAGCATCCTTGTATCTAATGTCTACTGTGGCCCTTTGCCAGCTATGGGTGTTCAGGGTGACTGGGGTAACTCTCTCAGGCCTGGTGCCTGCTTACCATTCAACCCACCCTAAAGGAGGGCTTTTAGGTCTTAAACCATTGCTTTTCCTCTTACCAGAGGCCTGGAAGGCTAGAATGGGTCTTGAAGGAGTGTCTTCCCTCCGTTTCTGGGGCCTTCTAGAGAACTTGGGTAGCGTGGACAGCAGGCCCACTGGTTCTGTCACTGCAGACCACAGCTGGTGTTCTGGGGCCGGGTGGTGGAATGCACTCCCCAGTTCACTGCCCGTGCTGCTTTGTGTTTGTCTCGTGTGGCTCCCAGATCTGCATGTGACTTTTGGCTGAGATTTTTTTCCCCAGAAATTTCTATGAATCCCTTCCTGGTGCAACCCTAGATCCAGGAAGTGATGCTACCTCAAGGTCCAGGCCATAGACTAGTTGGGGGGGTTTGGACCTTTGCAGCCCCAAAGCCCTCAGTGTCCTCATTTCTGGGGAGGGCCTGGGAAAGGACTTTGGGCCACATCCCATAGCTTCCAGGGTGCTGCCAGAGAGCAGGGGAAGGGCCCAGTAGGAGGAGGTGGGCACTTCAGCAGGGGTCTAGATGAACATGCCCACAGGTATGACCATGTACCCAGGGTGGAAGCCACAGGCCTCGTGAGAGCAGGGCCTTGTATTGTGCATGTCCTCTGAGCCCAGCACTGGGCTCCATGCTGTCTGTGCTTTGGCTTTAGGCCTCTGCCCCGCCCTCTGAGGCGTGGGTGGTACCACCTCCATTTCACAGACAAGGAGATAGGCCCTGACCGGTGGGAGTTGGTGGGTCCAGGGCTGTGTCTCTGCAGCCAAAGCTCAGAGCTCTGCTTTTATGTTTCGCTGCCTCCCACAGCTCTGGGCATTGTGTCCGTTTGGGTGGCCTCTTTCTTTTCCTTCCTGTGACTTTTATCCCAGGGCCAACAAGCTTCTTGTGGGTGTGGAAACGTGACCTGTGCTGCCTGTGCAGCACCAGAATGAGGGCCGTGGTGGCCTGTGCCCCTCCACCTCACACAGCTTCACTCTTGGAGTCTTGCTGAGCCCTGGCCACGCTATTAAGTCAGTGCTGGATCTGGTTTGAAAGTGCTAGACTTTTGCTTATTGAAATAATGTCATAAAGCACCGGACACAGCGCTTGGCACCTAGGCCCATCCTGTTTGCTCCCTTCCCTTTATTCCTGGCTGCAGGCTGCTGCTCAAAGGACTTAAATGTGCAGTTTGAGGCCTCTTGATTCCTGCATGCTGGTGGCCAGGACTCTAATTGGTATGTGTCAGAAGCCACAACTGCATTTGCTGCTGCTGCTGCTTTTTGGTTTTGGTACTTTCTTTAGGTTTTCTTTGCTCCTTTTCAATTGTTTTTTCTTTCTCTCTTTCTTTCTTTCTTTCTTTCTTTCTTTCTTTCTTTCTTTCTTTCTTTCTTTCTTTCTTTCTTTCT
>NW_017731774.1:1272896-1293632 GCF_001890085.2 Hipposideros armiger | reverse complement strand
CCCCCCCCCGCCATAGTGGCCTCGTTGCACCTACCTCCAAATGGCAAGATAAGGTTCTACACATACGGTGGTGGCCTTCAAGGCACAGTCGGTCACCTGGCTTTGGACGTGGCTTCACGTAGAAGACAGTCCATGTGAGGAGCCTTCAACCGCCACCGTGCATCAGGGCCAACGGGCGTCAGCTGGACAGCACATCCACCGAAGATGTGTGTTGGACATCAAGCCCTTCAGTATGACGTCTGACCAGAGAGCATCCATCCAGTGGACTGAGAGACCCTCCACCCAGCACGATGGCCTCCTTGGGGGAATTAGAGACAGACACAAAAGAGACTCTTCCGGAGGGGCAGGCCCACCTGTGCGAAGCATGGAGAGGACAGTAGGTTGCCGGGAACAGCCACTTTACACTCATATGACAAAACTGTATGTCTGCGTGTGTCCTCAGGGGAAACAAGTTTTCCAAGCATGTGACAGGGGGTACCCTGCCCTTGAGAGTCATGCGATAAAAATTTCTTATTGGGGGATGAGGGACAAAGATGCCCCCTGAAATTTGCCAGACCGCTGGCCATCATTGTGTACCCCAGGCTATGCTGATGTTATTGACGTGTGTACAAAGGGGGACTGGCTCTCCGAATGCAGCTCTGCCAGTTTTCATGACCTTGGGCTGTTAGGTGGGGCTTCCTAGGATGTAAAATATTACTAATGTGAAGACGCACTTTGAGGACCAAGTAATGATTGTGATAATTGGATTCAATATGCTGTGAACATTGGGTGACATGAAAAAAATGACTAAGGATAAAAGGGAATAAATCCTTGGTTTTATGGATTCCATAAACATCGTCAACAACAGTAGCACCATTATTGTTAGAACCAGGAAAAAAAAAAAAGGTTCAGTAGTCGGTCCCTGGACACTTGAACCTCTTAGACACTAAGACCTTTTGCTTCTCGGCCAGTATTCCCTGCATTTCTTCATTTGTCCCCTTTGTCTGTCTTCCACTTACCTCGCCTTCCAATCTCTCTGGCCCCCAAACCTCTCTCCATGTTTCAACTTCACATTCCTGTTTTCTAGAACTTGCTTTCTGGCAAATCAACTTCTATTGACTCTTGTCCCCTAGTGATCGAAGCAGACTTTCCCAGGTGGTCGTTATTGCATGTTATTGCATGTTCTGTGTAGTGGTGGAATTGAGAAGTTACATAGGCGGTCACACCATTCCCTTGTTATGCCTTTGCCTGCTGCTGTATATCCTGATGTTTCTCTCATTTGAGGATATCTGATGGTGGGGCACCGCCCACCTTTCTGTGTTCTTCAGAATACCAGATATTCTTTTTGACATGGCTGGGTTTCCCCATTTTCTGGTGAAGACAATTCCTGGATAGTGTTTGGGTCTTGTCATTCAATACCAAGCTTCTTTGGTATGATTCAGTTTACCCCATGCCTCCGTGCCAAGGTTAACAGTGTGAGGGGGATAGATGCCAGGCTTTAAAATGATGGAGCTGCAAGATGCTCGCTGATGGAAGAGAGTTTGATGTTCATGATCTAGCTGGCTTTATTTTCTGTCCTTGGTCAGGTAGATTTTCAGCATAGCTTCAGGTCACTGGACCTTGGCAGGTTATGATTTTCTGTTATTGTCTACTTAAGAATGCCTATTCCAGGGTGCTTATTTACTTGGGCAGAAGATGGCTGTAGGAACCCACTTAATCCTGCAAGAGTAGACCCCTCGCATCTGCATGTCTATGATTTAAGGGCTCTGGCATGGAAAAAGGCTTCTTTAAAGGTGGGTTAATGCGACCACATAGGCCTCTTTCACGATGCCTCAAATTAAGTAAAGATTTGGCCCTTTGAGTTTAGGCACTAGGTTATGAGACATTTACAAATAAAGAGGACGTTAGTAGGTCAAATTGCTTATATTGCCCCCAGCTCTCTGAGTATCCGGTCTTAGTTAAGAAAGGACGAGAGATCTTTGTGAAGAAAGAAGGATGGGTTGAATGTGCACTGTTGAAGGGAGGGAAAATGGGAGAGAGGTGCTGGGAAGGGGTGTAGCTTTGGAGCAGCGGTTCTCAACCTGTGGGTCACGACCCCTTTGGGGGTCAAACGACCCTTTCACAGGGGTCGCCTAAGACCATCGGAAAACAAAAAGATACTTACATTACGATTCATAACAGTAGCAAAATTACAGTTATAGAGTAGCAATGGAAATAATTTTATGGTTGGGGGTCACCACAACATGAGGAACTGTATTAAGGGGTCGCGGCATTAGGAAGGTTGAGAACCGCTGCTTTGGAGTGACACCTGTGATAGGGAAACAAATGGACTCTGAAAATAAACATCTAATTCACGGTTTTTCCTGAAACTGACCCAAACTATAGTTAAGTTACATATGTGTCTTGAATGAAATAGATTGGGATTTCAGTCTTGTTTGGAATTTGCATTTGTATTGAAGAATTAAGACTTTTGTTAAAAAGAAGAGAGGAAAGCAAAGGTGAGTGTTCCCCCAACAGTGACATTCCCCTTAGGAAGACTGTTGAACACAGGTCACAGTTTTGCTTCTGGCTTTGGTCTCATGGTTGTGCCTTTCCCTGCTGGATAAGAGGTAGAGGTCCATGGTCAAAGGCAGGGGCACATGTGCAGGTGCTGGGACTGTCTGATTAGATGACTTCCCACCCTGACAGTCCATCTCTTTTACATGATCTCAGACCTTTTGGTCCTTGAGAGGCCTGAGGTTAGCCCAGGAACACATACCCTTCTAAGAATCCAATGAAGGCATGGACCCTCTCTCTGGAAAAATGCCCAAACACAATTTTTATATAAAATGTCGAGGATGGTGGTAGATATCGTAAGGAGTGTCCATAGGGCCCAGATTAAGGAACCTTGTTCCGGGGCAAAGGACACTGCTGAGCCACCAAGGCGTGTCCCTAAACCCCAGCCTGCCATGTGGCTTTTTCCTGTCCATCAAATGTAGTTGTCCTCCCACAAACCCCCCTCCCCCCTTGGCTAATAAGCATGAGTCATTTGATTTTTACAGCACTCGATGCCCTGAAGTGTTCACGTGGTAGAAATATTGAGTCATAGGTTTGGTTTTATTAAAAACCTCATTATTCCAGAGCCTGCTTCTTCTGTAAATGTATTTTAATTCCATTTTATCTTCAAGTTTGCGTACATTTTTATGACTGGGCTGGCTCATTTGCAAAGATCTCTGGGGGATGGGGTATTTGAAGATTCTCCTTGCTTAAGTCTTATGAACTTCCTCAGCATTAGAAACCCATTTCTCATGTTCAGCTTTCTTCTGAGATGGAGAAATACTGTTCTGCCCCCTTTGATCATCTCGAGACAGTTGTCATTGCTTTACAAGCAGAAATCCAGAAGCAGCAGAGGGGCCCCCAGGAGAGAAGCAGAACCTTAGGAGATGGCGGGTGAGAATGTGGGTGGGCCAGATTGTGGAGAACAGACTGAGAGCCAGTGACCGGTATCACTGTTTTGGACTTCACATCAGAGTAGTAGAACCAACAAACCCTTGATCCTAAGGAAGGTTTTCTGCCTTTAAAACTCCATCAAAGCCTGGCTATTCAAACCTTCCGTCTCTTGCAGTGTCTGCTAACAGTGGGCGCTTTGTGGAGGCCAACAGATTTGTGTTTCTGTTGCCAATTGACGTCTTTCAAACTGAGTTGACCAGTCAAATAGTCCCACCTTTGTATCCACACACCCTCATTTTGGACCCAAAACAGAGGGTGGTCTCACCTTTCTGCAAATGGACTGAGTCCCAGAGTGGGTGAAATTGTGGGTGTCCTCTAAGATGTTCACTAACAATGTGATGAATGAAACCGGCTTTTTTTTTTTAACCCTGACTATTTACTTGAGGTTGGATAGCAGAATGTTTTGCAAATCATACAGTAAGAAACGGGCAAGTTCTCAGAAGCTGTGGAGACAGAAATATTGCTGGATCCTTGTTTAAGCTGAGGGCAGAGTCTGCTAAGGACGTGAGCCAATGAGGCAGATGTGTGTCAGGCTCCCCATGGCCTTTCTTCCCTTGGCAGGACTTCAGGGCCCTCAGGAGCTCTGGCCACAAGTCACCTGGAGTGAGTCAGCTTCTGCGGCCTGTGCATCAGCTTTCATTCTCTCTGCTGGAGCCAGTGTCTGTGAGCGTCATCATCAGACACAGTGGGAAGAGCTGGAGTGGTCTATGCACACGTTAGTGCGTGCTATTGGTATCATGTGAAAGGATCTTACTGAAGGCTTCCCAGCTACTGGAATCAGGGCCAAACTGGGCTTAATTTTCAAGTAAGGCAGACAGCAGGAGGAGGTGGTGGCCGCAGGTGGTTTGTACACACGTTGCACTGAGTGTGGCAATGACTGCGAAGGATGGTGATTCCCCCGTGCCCTGGCTTGAGGGCAAATGGGAAATCACATTTTCAGAAGAAAGGATCATTCTCTCCTTCATAAAGCTTATGGCTGCTTCACCTGAGCTATTGATTCGTTGAGTTTGCATTAGTACTTTGTGAGAACAACTAATTTCAAGCAGGAATAATTGTACTCACAACGTAGCTACTTATCCTGTTGTGATGTGCCACTCCCACCCCCCTGGGTGCATGAGGATAGCTTTATTTGGTTTTGATTATCCTTTTTCCACCCAAAGCAAGATGCCCAGGCATCGCCCTCTCCTCCCCCAGCTGCCCTGGGTTGAGGGGAAGTCTGCTGGTACAAATGCCTGCCTACCGGGTCTCCACAAAGAAGTACAATAGAGCAGCAGCACCATTGCCACCAGAAGGGACTGTGTCTGAGTTCTCTGACCTGCCAGCATGGAATCAGGGCAGCCCAGAGCCCCCAGACTTCCCCCTGGTTAGCCTTCTCTGGAATAGGATGGAGTCAGGCATCCTCAGTCATGTCAGTATATTCTAGCAAAGCAACTTGCCGATGATGTCAGATAACATGCATTGCAATGAGGCCAGAGGGCCAGGCACATGATGGAGGCAACTCAGCTCTTGGCTGGGGGATGTCCAATGGGCATCACAGAGCCTCCCCCCACCATCTACCCAGAATTAAGGTTACTCAGAGAAGCCTGAGAATAATTTGAGAAGTCGGTCTATGGAAAATGTCTATTTCAATTGAAATTTTGAAAATGCCTGCCTCAAGGAGGGGAGTAGCACTCTTTCTACCCTGGAGTGCTGGTAAGGAATGGCTGGCACATGTGTGTCAGGCCAGACAATTACAACCACCTCGCTCACTAAGATAACCTTTGCATATTGGAAGTGCCTTTAGATAAAATGAGATGATTCTGTCCAATGAGGTTTAGACATCGTTCATGTTTGCATGGACATTTGGGCAAGTCTGTATCCTTATATATTGAATATCTTTGAGCTCTTGCATTTCATATATTAAGTTCATAATGTCTGATATGTCATCGATAATTAAAAACAATTGTGTCATGTTTTGTGCAGAGTGTTTTTGCTTCCATATAAACAAATACCATAAGACCATAGATAGACGTGGACTGGTGGGATGGGGTTACTTTTTCCCACAGAATTCTAAGGACAGCTTTGCACTGTAGCCAGAGTTCTTGATTCTTGGGTATTGGAAAATTGTGTGCTCAGTCATTCCCTTTGCACATTGTTTATTAACTTGCCTGTTTTCTGTGTCATTGGAAAAATTGGAACCAAGCAATTGAATTAATAAACTCGCATTAAGGAAAGCAGAGTCCGTTGGCCAGCATGAATCTCAGCATATTATAAAATTTGAGTTGTTCCTTACATTTTCATTTTTGTCTCCCTCCCTAAATTAAATGCCAACTCTGAGCCAGTTTTTACACTTGGCTGTAGTGATATTAATTGATGTGAGGAGAAATGGTCTCAAAGTAAATTTTCCCATAAATAAGGTAATTTCAGTCAGTCCCAAGGGGTATCTGACTTTTACTTAAAAACAGAAAAATTTATATAAAGTGTCCTGGGTTGTGCAAGTTAATAGGAAAATACTGTTTGGGAATAGTCAAGAGTAAGAGGGCTCATACCTGTATGTTCTAGTTTCTTAAAGGGCAGGAAACTTTGTCAGGGGAAGTCCTTAGGCCAAAAGGTTCATGAGTAGGAAAAGATGAGAAGGCAGGTGTAGGTGGCCTGCACCCCAAAAAGGGTCACCCTCCACCCCATGGCCAACAGGGCTGGTTTATAGAGAAACTCTTCCTGGGGCAGGATTGGACTCCCTCTCACGTTGCTAGTCATATGGGTTCGTATGTTGTGCTTCTAACATCTACTAGACCAGCTGGTGATTTTTATTGATGATTTGTTTTAGCCAAACTCAGACCCTGAACTGGTTTTGTCCGAAGATGAAAAAACCGACACTGAAGATATGGAAGAGACAGAATTGGGCGTCCTGGAGGATCAGCGTAGTGTAATTCTTCATCTCATTTCACAGCTCAAACTTGGAATGGATTTGACCAAGGTAGGTTGGCATGTCCCGCCGGGTTTGTGGCCAATTGTTTGGGTGCTGTCTCTTATCTCTAAGCCTTCCCTGCTCACATGCGTTTCCTCGTGGCGAGACTGGGAAAGTGGAGCGGGGAGGAGAACTGCAGTCAGGAATGGCTATTCCACGTATAATTTGAAATGATATTGTTACATAAATGCTCATCCTCAGAGCGTGAGCCTTGCCATTGATTTCCTGCTGGAACTGTGATTTGATAAGGACAGAGCGAGCATCAGAAAAAGCAAATGGGATGATAGGGAAAATTCAAGATAGGAATTTGTTTGTTTGTTTCCTGCCGTGTCCTAGAGAAGGTTAAAAATGACCTGCAGAGACAGATAAGGCACTTTGTCCCCCAGAGAGAAAACAGGTGGAAAGAAAAAAAGTGGAGCCAGGAGTGAGACTATGGTGCACATCTAGCCACGACTGCTGCTGGCTGTCATTAGCTTCCACAGCTGGTTCCCAAAGGCAGCCTCGTTGGTGATGCAGGGCTCGTTGTCCATGTGTAGACACAGCCTGCTGGTTGGTAGACACACAACCACTCTTCTTGGTGCTGTGCTCAGCTTGGAGTCCTCCTGAAGGACCTTACCCAGAGAACCATCCAGCGTCCTAAGCACTGGTGGGAGTTGTTGGGCCCAAATAGACCCTCCCTCACTTCGAGTCAGTGGCTTCATACTGGAGGCAAGCAGAAAAAGCAACTTTGTGTGTAGCTGAGAGGCAGTATGGTGTCATCGGGGACATTGTGGGGTGGTGGAGAGTGCCAGGACTTTGCTGTCCGGCCCACCTGGTTCCATGTCCAGTCCTGACGCCTCCCTGGAAGGGCAGAGTGAGAATCGGAAGTTGTATGTAGCCCGGTGCTGAGCTCATAGTAGGCACATCACCATTCTTATCCTTACGAAGTGCTGCGTGGTGTGGTGGGAAGTGTGGGATGGTGGAGCAGCTGCTGTTGGGGAAAGAGAGACATGGCCCATGGGGAGGATATGCTGCAGGTAGAAGATCTAGATTCTGAAGGCCAGCTGGAAATGTGTGGACATTCTTAAAATGGCCAGAGCCCCTGAAGGTCCAGCCTGTGGAGACCATGTTGGGGTTACTTGGCTTGTATGGCTGCAGTGAAGGGTCTGGATTCCCCAAGTTCACCTCAGACTGGGGTGAAGGCCAGAGAAGAGAGAGGGAAGGGGTGGGCAGGTATGAGGGATTCTTCAAAGAGGAAGATGGCAGCATGGTAACTGACCATTTATAGGGGGCAGAGGAGTTGGGAGCTTCAAGGATGACAGAAAAGCCTTTCCTTTGAAAGGTTTTTATGTGTTTGGATATAAGTGTGTCTGATTTTCTGGGAGACTGCACCACTTTAAACAAGAGACCGGGCCCATGCTGAGGAGGCATGACCTAGAAAGTTCCTTAACTTTACCATTGTCCGCCCTCTGCTTGGGTCTTCCCAGCCTCTGCACGCCGAGCTATGGAGACCTGCTTTACATTACGCTGCCTTCCTTTCATTCCAGTCTTCGGGTGGTATAATTCTCACATCCTTTTTGCTAGAACACCATTTTAAATGTTTGCCTTTTTAAAAGCCACCTCTTTTTTTTTTTCTTGTGGATTGTGCAGACAGTTCAGAGCTTGAGTTAAGATCTGGAGAAGAGAATGTGGGTAGCAAAGTAACTAGCAGAATTTAAAATCACATTTCCAAACTGGGGGTCGTAACCCCTCTGGTAGGTTGGAAAAGTCATTTAGTGGGTCCGATGATCATTTCTAAAAAGTGAAACAACAGAAAATATCAGAGTGTGTTGCACACATGACTCTTATTTTAGTTCCCTCGATACATGTGTACTGGGTCACAACGTAAAATGAATTCTCACTGTGGATCATACTTAAAAAATATGTATAAGACATTGATGTGGAATCATGAATGATATAGGAGAGAGACTGTAACTGGAATTGTCCAGGTCAGATGTGGAGAAACACAATAAAATACTGAGGGGTCTTATTATGGCAGGTTGAGTGTCTCCAAGACATTACATTATGGCTCTCTTGTTTTAAAATAAGGAAATCGTAAGAACTGTGAATCTTGTATTTATTATTATTTTATTAGGCTATGATTACATTTCTCGAGCCACAGTCTATTCCTAAAAGAGCAAATGTTGGGTTTATCTAATATGTGAAAGAAAAACTGCTCTAGTCTATAGCTTATTAATTTATTTGCTGGGAAGAAACTGCTATTCAAAGACCAAGGGGAAGCTTGACAAGCTGAAATGCTCGTGAGAGGAAGAGGTAAACCTGTTATTTATCAGAAACCTTTTATTGTCCCATAAGGTTTCTGAACGTTTGTTGCCCTACATCATAAAAAGGTTGATGGAATTCTGTCTTATTGTCTCCTTTTCTCTTCTTGGCTCTTGCCCATTTCATTAAGTTAGTTGAGCTTGTACTAAATTGGCAATTGAAGAACTTCGCCTGAATGGAGGTTCTGATGAGCAGGTACCCTAGAACTAGAACATTCTTGGATTCAAGGATGAAGCCCTGGTGTCTGTCTGTAAAACAAGTGTAATGCCCACCTTTAGGAGGTGGCTGGTACTGGATGCGTTCACAAGTCACCAGCCTGACTGGGAGCCACGTGCTGCATTTTGCCTTAGGTAACTATGGTCACTAGACAGGGCCGCTTCATGGGCATGTGACCAGAGGGGTCACACAGCACCCTGCGCTCACAAGCATCCCATGCTTGTTTTAAGGTGCTGCTGTCTCTGTCTTGAAAATCTTAATTTTGAACAAGAGAACTTCATTTTCATTTTGCTCTGGGCCCCACCAAGCGTGTGGCTGGCCCTGCCTCCAGAGGCACCCTTGTCTGCCCTCTTCCTCAGCTGTGGTTCCATAACCCAGATTGCTGGTGGAAACCTCCACTAGATAACTTGCTACGCTTCCACAAACTGTGGGTAGCCTAGAAAGGAAAAGAAGAGAGAAAGGAGGAACCACAAAAAAGTGGCGGGCCACAAAAGGGCTCTTTGAAGCAAGAGGGATGCATTGGTGGTGGCAGGAGGAATGGGAGGGAGGGCATTCCTGGCAGAGGGAACAGGTACAAGTTTGAGAGTAAACAATGCGTAGTGGGTGTTTAAAGCCGGGAGATGGAAGGAGTTCCTCCAGCGAGAGAGAGGGGGAGGGGAAAGAAGTCCAAGGATGCATCCTGGGATACGCCAGTGTTTCAAAGTCAGGAGACGAGAAGGATCCAGCAAAGACGACTGAGGTCAGCCAGGGAGGCAGGATAGAAACCAGAGGAGTGTCCTGTCACGGAAGCTGCACGAGTTTCCAGGAGAAAGGAGTTGTCACCTGTGTGGAATTGCTGCTGATGGACTGAGAAAGGTCGGGCCCATAGGTGGAGCATTTGTCTTTATCAAGGTCTGACTGGGTGGGCTGAAGGCAGAAGGGGAAGAAAAGTGACAGGGAGTAAAAACAGCTGTTTCGAGGAGCATTGATGTACGAAGGGAGCAGAAAATTGGGTGGGCGCTGGGGAGGTTTGGTTCCTTCTGATGTTGGAACGGGAATGGGAATGGTTAGGAGAGAGGGTGCAGAGGACTGCGGGAACTTGAGTAGTGAGAGGACATGAGGCCCAGTGCATGGGCACACGGGTTGTCCTTACAGAGGACATGTGGCTCTGAGCCAGACTCCCCCCCCCCCCCCCACAGGAGGCATCCCAGCCCGGGAGGCATCCTAGCCAAGTTACCTAACCTCTGAGAGCCTCCTTTCCTTATCTGTGAATTTCCCCGTGGGGTTGCTCTGTGTGGATGGACACCCATGTGTGTTAAGGATTCAGGGCAGAGCCTGGGGCAGAGGAAGCACTATGAAAATGTTTGCTGCTGTGATTACCATGTGCACGTTCTTGATGGATGGCTTCGATTTTCCCCGGGGTGGGGGAGCAAGGTGATCTGCTGAGAGTGATGAAGAGGGGAAGGTTGTTAGAGATGGGAGGAGGGAGGAGACCACAGGAAATGTTTGTCTCAGGGAGCGGAAGACCACAGGAGGATTGCCGCTCAGGGGACACTTACACACTTACGGTTTCTAGGTCACAAATTGAAAGGGAGACCAGTCAGCATGTTGTCTCTTTTTCTCCAGGAATGTTGAGCTGCCAGGTCGAGGCATGGAGAGTGTGAGAAGCCGGGTTAAATCAGAGTTGAGGTTTGCTTGGTTAATACCCTGAGGGAGCGAGGGGCAGAGTTGCTGGGAGCAGATCAAAGGGAGTAAAAGGTGGTATGGAGGCCAAAGACAGATGGATGGCGGACAGGACAAGGTCAACAAGCTTTGGTGGAGCTGGGGATGAGACGGAGTGAGCTGGGACGTCAGGGATGATGGGTGGAGAGTGGGTGCTTGAGACTGAGATTATGGAGGTGGTAGTGACTGGTAACAACCGGATCGAAGGTGTGCCTATTTGTAACCAGTACAGATTCCTCAGGAGACTGAGCCTAAACTCCCAATTTTACAGATTCAGATTAGAGGGAGATCTTCTAGAACAGGGAATTTCGAGCCCTTCCAGTCCCTTTCCTGATACCTTCAACTCTCCTCTCCAAATCTTATTAATACACTGTCAAGCACAGCCTGCTCCCTATCCTGAAGTGTTTGTCTTTTAACAGAAGACACAGTAGTGACCTGGCTTCCCCAATCTTGTCTGTAACGTGTCATCTCCATGCCTCCTTCCGGTGCAGTTGGCAGGAGCTCATCAATCCTGCTCTTCCAGAAAGAATTCCCATGAGTCTGCTGGGGGCGGCAGTGAGGGGTCCATCAGAGGCCTTGCCCAAGCAGAATTGGTTCACCCTCCATCTCTCTACTTATTTAGCCATCTGGAAATTATAAAAGCTTTCTGGGCTTTCGTTTCCTTTTCTGTAAAATGGACTCGTCACACCTGCTCACAGGTGATGGAGAAGACTGAACAACATAACGTGAAGCCTGGCCTGAGTGCTATAAATCGCCGATGCTTGAAACATTTCATACATGCTTCCAACACTTTCCTTGTTTTATACAATTATTTCTCCTTTTTCTCAAACGATCGATTATTTATGGAAACATCCAAGGTGGTCCCAGGGCCTGCTCTGGTCTTGAGGAGACTTGCTTTCAGTCTTCAGCTTTGTCACTGAAACGTCTGTGACAAGTTTGTGTCTCATCTCTGTTGTCTTTCTCATCCCCTGGTCTCCAGCAGAGTGAGCATGTACTGTGTGCTGGGTGGGCTCTGGGCCAATTTTACACCATCATTTAATACAAAAAAAGCCCTCCTAGGCTGGTATTCTCCTTTGCCCCATTTTACAGCAGAGTAATCGAGTCTCGGAGAGACGAAGCTGCCCGAGTACACAAGGCTAGAGCTGCCAGGCCGTGAACCTGAGCTCACGGCTCGAGTCCCTTCTGCAAGCCGAGGTCTGGGACCCCAAGGAAATAAAATAAAGTTATATTTCAAACTTCCTAACAAAAATTTTAATGAATGCCTTCCGTGATGTTCTAAGCACTTTGAGATGGTGTGAGGGAGCTGGTACTTTAAGGAAACCCCAGGGAGCCACCTGTTGGCTCAGTAAAGCAACCTTGGGCAGTGTGAATTATTGGCCCTTTATTTTGTAAGGCGGGATTTTTTTGTATCTCCCTTGACTTCCTTAAAGGATTACTAGGTCCGTCTCGGCGGCTGGGCTGGGCCTCTTTTGGCTTGCTTGTTTCCACTGAGTGGGTTTGCCAGTCTGAGGACAGAGTATTGTGTAGGTAATTCTCAAGGTTATTAAGTGAACTGATGTGTCTTTGGAGAAAATTTCACCTGCCCTGGGCTTTTCTTTGCAGAGGCCTGCCGTGTTCTCCATTGGGGGGAAGGGACTATCCCTCTTTCTGTGGGGGCCCCTTTGACTTTCTCAATGGGTGATCAATTATTTCCAAGTTCTAAGAGCCCAACCTGAAGATTATTTACTTCTAGATTGATGCAGCTTTAAATGTAATTAATTGTTCTCTGTGCCCCAAGTGCGGATCTTCTCCCTTTTCTTTTTTTCCTTTCCCCAGAGTTGTTCATTGTCTTAATTATGTTAAGAGGAGAAAAAGCAATCCTTATTGATGGCCCCATAAATCTGCAGCAGCGACTCTAGCCGTTTGGATGCCGCCAGTCGGCACAGCTGGGCCATCACTCACCTCCCCGTTGGAGGCAGACGGTCCAATTAGTGCTCCCCACTTCTTGGCTCTGTATCTCCAGGGTCCACCACCCAAGGAACAGATGATTAAGTGACTTACTTGCAAAGGCACTGAAAATAAATAAAAAAAGACAGGGAGACTGTATGAGAGAGAGATATCTGCTGTAATGAAAAATAGGATATTTTGTCCGGAGTGTGCAGGGTGCTGTTTGGAAAGGCATCAATCTGGCGTTCGCACATACCAACACGATGAAAGGGGAAATAGTCACTCCACGCCCAGCGCATCGCCTCCGTCTCTCCAGGTGTTCTACTTTTCCCAGCTCTGACAAAGCTGCAGTATCATTGTCAGGTGCAGAATATATATCCAGTGGGTTGGACTTGGCGTTGGCTGTAAAACCATCATTTCCGTGTCTGCAATTTCAGGAGGGTTGTCTTTGAAAATTGATAAGTTCTCAGGTATTGCATCCCTAATAGAGCCTTTTTCCTTTTTTTCCTCCAACTTTTTATTTTGCACATTTTCTAATCCACAGTAGAGTTGCAAGAATAGTATAATGAATGTCCATATATCACCTTTATTGGCCAATTGTTAACATTTTGCCTCTTTGCATTTATTTCTTCTTCCTTCTTTCCTCTCTCCCAGTCTCTCCTCCCCTGCCTCCCTCTCTCTCTTTCTCTCTCTCTCTCTCTCTCTCTCTCTCTCTCTCTCTCNTCTCCCAGTCTCTCCTCCCCTGCCTCCCTCTCTCTCTTTCTCTCTCTCTCTCTCTCTCTCTCTCTCTCTCTCTCTCCCTCCCTCTCTCCCTCTCCCTCTCTCCTCTCTCCTCTCTCCTCTCTCCTCTCTCCCCCTGTCCTTCTCTCTCCCTCTGAAATCCCAAATATACACGTGCCTATATATGTGGTTTATTTTTTTGATGAACCATTTCAGAATATGTTGCAGACATGACAGTTTCCCCCAACATCTATCAGTGAGTATCTCCTACAAGGATATTCTCCTACAAATTACATTTGTCATACTTGGGAAATTTAACATGGATGCAATGCTATTTCATATATGTCCCACAGTAAAAGTTTTCCAAATTATCCCAATAATGCTCGTTATAGCTTTAATAAGAGGAAAAAAAGCATTGTGGATGCTGTGATGGAGCTAGGTGTGGGTGCAGTGAAATTATGAAGGAGGGGGCTGTTGGTTTAGCCGTGGTAATAGGAGCTGTCAGAACAAGCTTTACAGAGCAGGTTACCACTGAGCTGAAGGCAGGAGAGCAGGCAGACAAGGGCAACAGGAGTGAACGTGTTTGTGTGGTTGGGGGAGGCCTGGGGGCAGAAAGTGAAGGACAATGTGAGACGAGAGAGAGAGGTGGGGGCCAGACTGGACTTTATTTACCTCTTATGGAGATTGTAAGAAGACGAATGTGGCTGCGGTGTGGAGAAGCAAGGGGGGCATGGCAGAAAGCTGGAAGGCCAGTTCGAAGCTGCCGCTGTACTTTTCCAGAGAGAGGGCACCATGTGAGTCTTTTCTTAATTGCCGAAGGTCTCCGTCCTGTCTGTAACGTTAACGATAGTTTTTGAACTGGTAAACTGCCTTGTCAATCGATGGAGTAGAAGGTGGGGCTCACGTCCCACCCTTTCCCCTGCCCACCTCCTGCCCTCCACCCCCCACCCCCGCTGATTTGTTATTAATCAGTGACAGTAGATGGGGTGATGGGTGGCCCTGCATTTCCAGTTCTAACGTCCAGTGAACTCTTTCTTATCTTCCTAGTCCTCTGAGGGAAAGAAAATGTTCTCTTTAGCCAGAGGCAGATAATCACAGGTGTCAGGGTTAATGGAAAGAACTTGAGGGTAACAGTTGGGAGCCCTGAGGTCCCCTGCCTGCACTACGCCTAGCGTGGTGCCTTCCTTCCCCTCCTTCCCAGTCTCTGTCCCCTCAGCTAGGAGACTGGCAGGCATTGAATTCCATCATCTTAAAGGTCCCTTTTGGTTCTGATGTTCAGTGATTGGGATACTGAGCGGAGTCCTCTTTCTTATTTTGCTTTAATCCTTCAGCCTCTGAGTTCAGAAATGCTGACTAAGGCAAAGTGCTTTCAAAAGTACACAATGAGTAAATATTGTAGCCGATTCTTTCCTTGTCATTTCAAGCTTGGCTACAAACACAGACATTCTTGTTGTCTGGAGGCGGACTTGTTGCTGGTGAAGCCCCATTGCCACAGGGTGGGGGGAAGGACGTGCATTGAGGTCACGGAATCGTCTTCACGTGGCGTTGTGTGTGTCAGGGCTGACCGCCCTCCATGGAACTCTGGCCCTCCCTGATCAGAGGGCCCCCTGGGCCCGGGGAAGGGAGCGAGCAGGAAGTGGATTGGGTTGGGGATGGGCTGGCCAGGCAAACATTTGTGGCTTCTTTTCCTTTTTAATTGATTTGGCCTCATGGAGGGAGTTTCCACGGCTCCTTCAATCAGAAGTCCTTGACCTGCAGCCTGTCTGGGGCAATTTCTACGGGAGACCTTGAGTGGCTGTGGGGGCCTCCCACCCCCAAAGGGAGAGATGGTGAGTGTTTGGGGCTTATTGTCCCTCCCTCCTTTACTCTGCCATCAGCCACCTACACGGTGGAAGGCCACGGAGGTGGGTTGGCGGACACAGCAGCCTGGCCCCTGTGAGCTTCATTGGAAGAGCCAACCCCAGAGAGCACTGGGGTAGCTGCTGGCCCGTCTCACAGAAGACACAAGAAGCAATAACAGTGGCCAAGATCTGAGCCAAGATGTGCTTATCCTGGCCGGCTCATATTCTTGAGCAGCCAGATTCTCAATTTTGTCAAGTTGTGGCTGGACAAAAATTAGGAAATTTCCATTAAGTTGCATAGTTGTGTTTTAAATAATGTTTCTTCTTCCAGTATATTATAAAAGCAAAGCAGAAAGACACTAAAAAAAAAAAGTAAACATCACTCATTTCTCTCACCAAGAGATATGTTAACATTTGAGGTCTTTTTATGATACTTGGGCTGTGTTACAAGTTCAATTTTACATCTGGCTGCTTTTTTGCTTAACACAGGTATATTTTCCTCTGACAGTTTTTAAATGAAAGATAGAGAAGCATTAACAAAGATACCAACCGTACCTCTCCAGTGGGCTGGGCTTTCTCTAGTTTCCTCTGAAATCTGTGCATTGCTGATCTCACGTCTGCCTGCCCGTCTGTCTCTGTCAGGACGTCTCTCTTCTATTGCATCTACATCCTTCACAAGGAAGGGTCTTAGGAAGCTGATGTGGAGGCAAGGGGACAGATCTGTAAGCTGTGATATTCACAGCCAGTGATGTGCCCCTTGCAGTTGCTTTCATGAGAGTTAGGGACCCATGTGAAGGAAGGACAGACTCGGTCATGTAAGCAGGGAGCGTAAACCAGCTGCATGACCTTGGTCAACTTGCTTGAACGGGTGTGACTCCTCTTCTCCCCTCTCTCGATGTGCAATGCTCCAGGTCAAAGCGAGCTAAGTAGGTAGATTTTTAATACCCAATAACTAAGTCATTGTAAAACCATCCCAGGCCAGTGAGAAACAGGCTCTCTCTCCCCCATTTATCAGTAATAGTAATGAGTTACCTGCTTCCCAGCCCTGTTTTAGAATGTCTTTCATTTGCTATAAATGACCTAATCATTAGGTTACCGTCATTTGGGGTTGTATGGTGAGTGACCATCTAGATCCACGTTAGATCCACGAGGAACCTCTTTGCCCAGTCCCAGACACAGCCATGCAGATTTCTCCTTATCTACAGTAACAGGGCCAGTAACAAACCTACAGGTAACTCGATGCCAGTCCATGTACCAGAAGATTCTCTGTTAAGTGCCAGCCTACTTCTTTGTAACTCCTGCTCATGTCTTCTGGTCCAGTCTCGTGGGACAGCCTCCACAATCAGCCCCTCTTCTCCGTGGCAGCTCTATGGACATTGGCCTGGAGACCTGAGCCAGGAGCCCTTTCCACACTCCTACCTGCTTTGATCGTGTTGGGGTGTATACGGAGCTCTCCAAATAGACAGTCTCGGTGGTGGTGGGCTCTGGTCTACCTGGACCCCCTTTGAAGCGGCACCAACAAAGCCCAGTATCCATGTTTGTAAGAACACACCGAGCCCCCTTGCTTCTGCCTGCTGTCAGGAAGAACATGACAGAGCCCTCCCAAGCTGTGTTCCCCGCATCTCTCGACAACGGGGAGTAAAAGAGGGCTGTGGGTTAGGAGAGTGATGGCCGTGGAGAGACCGCGGCTGTGGTTTTAGCCCAGATGAGCAAAGAAGGAAATCACTCAGGACCGCTTTGTCCATAGAGCTGGGTTGGCGTTGGTGCCACCACGACAGCCACTCCCATTCCCTTCCATATTGTTTCGCCCGATTTGTCATGTGTGTACGAATCAAAAGAAACCGTTCCCTGGCATAAGCCATTATGAATTTGTTTGATGGCAGTTGCAGCCTTCATTTTTTTTCCATTTCATGTAATCATAGGGATTCCTGTCTTTGTCGCCTTCCAAATGCAGGTGGTGCTCCCCACATTCATTCTGGAAAAGCGATCCTTGCTGGAGATGTACGCAGATTTCATGGCACACCCAGACCTGCTACTGGCCATCACTGCGGGAGCCACGCCAGAGGAGAGAGTCATTTGCTTCGTGGAGTATTATCTCACAGCCTTTCATGAGGGCCGCAAGGGGGCGTTGGCCAAGAAGCCCTACAACCCCATTATTGGCGAGACGTTTCACTGCTCCTGGGAGGTTCCCAAGGACAGGGTCAAGCCAAAGAGGACTGCTCCCCACTCTCCTCCCAGTCACGAACACCCGATGGCTGATGACCCTTCTTCCAAAAGCTACAAACTAAGGTTTGTAGCTGAACAAGTGTCCCATCACCCGCCCATCTCCTGCTTCTACTGTGAGTGCAAGGAGAAGAGACTGTGCATCAACACTCACGTGTGGACCAAGAGCAAGTTCATGGGCATGTCCGTGGGGGTGTCCATGATAGGAGAAGGTAAGCCATGTCATATGTTGGATGGAGTTTCACTCTTACACAGTGACATTTGTATGCCTGATAGATGATTTTGTGTGCAGAGTTCTTTGTTTCTTTTCTGTTTTGAAATTGTGTGTGGGGAGGTGGGGTCGTGGACAGGGGGGATGAGTTTTGTTACTTGAAGACTAGGTCCTGGTAATTTTTCAATGGCACCAAAGTGATGGATAAGATGGGATGCAGCTGCCTGCCTAACTCGCCGCCCACCTGGATCTTCACATACTGTGTGTGCGTGTGTGTGTGTGTGTGTGTGTGTGTGTGTGTGTGTGTGTGTGAGCTGACTTACATATGCTTTATTTTCAGATTTGCATGAATATTAGAGTTGGCTCCAAATCTGTGAGACACACTTTTATTTATTCTCACCAGTTTTTCTGGCTCAGAGACAATGAGGGTAATTGTGCTGCCTATTCAAAATCTGCGCCGAAAATCCCCAAGGCCAATCTCTGGACTTGGTGCTACCAATTCTGAAGAAAGAGCACAGTGTAATCACACCACTCGTAGATTACACATTTCTATTTTAGCAAATAGCTGTGAATGAAATTGATTCATTGTTTGAAGAAACCTATAATATTCTTGTTAAATTCAAGCATCTGTGTTAGTGGTTCTTTAACGTTTTTTGAGTCACAAAGCCCTTTGAGATGCTAAGGCTATAGATTCACTTCTCGGGGGAAAAAAAAGAAATCCAACTGAAAATTTGGCTTTCAGCTTCAGGGAGTACATGAATCCTTGGAAGCCCTTCCAAAACCCCATGAGATAAGAACACCATTCACTTAGCACATGTTTATTGAGCACCTACTAGATGCCAGACACTGTCTTAAGAGCTATGGATACTTGTATGAACAAGACAGACCAAAAAAGCCTCTATCTTTGGGAAGCTTCCATTCTCTTCTACTAGGGAAATAAAATTATGTTTGTTGTGTTGGAAAGTAAGTGCTGTGGAGAAAAATAAAGCAGAGAAAGGACCTGGAAGTGGTGGGGAGAGGGCCATGGAGCGTTAGTGTAGGATGGGATAGGGCGGGGAAGGCCTCACTAAGGTGACATTTGAGCAAAGGCCTGAAGTGGGTGATAAAGGACAAGCCTTATTGGTTGCCAGGGGAAGAATGGGTACAGCAGAAAGAACAAGGCATGTGCCCCGGAATGTTGGTGGGAGATAGGAAGCCCGTGTGGCCGAAGCAGGGTGAATGAGGTAGGGACTGGAGAAGACAAGGTCAGAGAGGTGACTGTGGTCAGTCACGTAGGGCCTTGGGGCCATTGCTAGGGGTGTTGGCTTTTCTACTCAGTGAGCTGTGAAGCCATCGAGGGTTTTGAGCAGACGTGTATCATGATCTGACTTACCATGTAGGAAGATTGTTCCAGCTGCTTGTTGAAAACAGACCATAAGAGGGGTAAAGATGGAAGCAAGGAGACCAGTCAGAGATTATGATAATAATCCAGGCAAGAGATGATGGTGGCTTGGACTGGGGTGGAAATGGTGGGAGAGGTAAAACCCGGATGTATGCTGAACTAGAGTGAGCCACGGGGTTCTGCCTGTGCATGGGATGTGGGTATGAGAGAAAGGTGACGCCAAGGCTTCTGAGCTGAGCTACTTGAAGGACAGAATAGCCACTAACTGAGGTGGGAAGACAAAGGGCTAGGGGATGGAGAGCTAGTTCAGAGGGAGAGTATAGGAGCGCAATTAGGCTGTGTTATGCGGTAGACATTCAAGCGGAGTGCTCGAGTTAACAGTTGTATGTGCAGGATGGAATTCTGGGGGGATCCCAGATGAGGTAGAAATTTGTAATTTAAGGCCTTGAGATTACTGAGATTATTGAGTGAGAACTCATCCCCGTAGCCCTCCAGCATGAAGAGGTCCAAAAGATGAGGTGCACTGGTCAGGGAGACTGGGGTGGGGGCTGGTGAAGTAGAAAGGATGGAAGAATGAATTTCCTGCAAGCCAAGAGGATACCTGAAACCACAGAGAGTACTGAACCCTACATGTAAAAAAACCCTACATTTTCCCGTACGCATATACCTATGATAAATTTAAACTACTCCTGTGCTTTGGGTTAATGTGATAACCCAGATTAAGTGGCTAGCGAGGGTATACAGTGTGGATACATGGGACAAAGAGGTGATTCACGTCCCACATGGGACTGAGCGGGGCAGCGTGAGATCAGGAGAGACAAATTCCTGCGCTTGGGGAGCTGACATTCTAATGGACAAGTCAGACAGAAGACAAGATCTGTGCAAGAAACCTGCAGGGACAGGTGATGATGGGCTAATGAGACAAAGCAGGGAGGGATGACGGTGGGGTCCCAGCAGGTTGAGATTGCAATTTCTAATAAGGCGACCTCAAGGAGAATGGAGCCTTTGAGTAAAGGCTTGATAAAGGTGAGAGAGTAAGCCATGTAAGTGGTTTAAGGAAGGGTGTTCCAAGCAAAAGGAGCAGTAAGTCAAGTGCCCTGAGGTGGGAGCGTGTGGCTGGGTGTTTTGGGAACGTCCCTGAGGCCAGTGAGGCTGGAGCAGAGTGAGTGGGGGTGGGTAGAGAAGATGCAGTCAAAGAGCAGGGGCCAGGTCAGAGGGGCTGGTTTGGGAGGCCTGGAAGGACTTGGGCTTTTTCTCTGAGTGAGATGTGAGTCAGTGGGGGGTGGATATGATTTTTATCAGCATCCCCATGGCTGCTGTGTGAAGAATAGACTGAAGGTGAGAACGGGGAGGGCCGCGTGGCAAAGCTAGAAGTAGACAAGTTGTTTCTTTTCTCTTCCTCACACACACACACACACACACACACACACACACACACACACACACACACTCACACACTCACACACTCTTTAAATCTGAGATAATAAGTGCTCGGTGAATATAATACCTTCTGATAAAACCAAACTCATTTTCTGGTACAGAGAAAACAAATATTCCAGTTCCTTTCTGGGGATCTCCCCTGCACTCGGCAGAAATACCTGTTGACCCACAGGTCAAGGTGTGGGAAAACCACAGATGCTCAAATTAGAGGATATGAGTTGGCTGGACACCTCCCAGTCTCTAAAGCAGGGATTCTTTTTTTTTTCCTTTTTTTTAGCTGAGCCATCCTGCTACCTGTTGGCAGCTCAGCGGCTGCTCAGCTCGGGCTGGACTCGAACCGCTGTTGCTCAGAGCTCAAACT
>NW_017731774.1:1261602-1268256 GCF_001890085.2 Hipposideros armiger | reverse complement strand
TATAGAGTAGCAATGAAAATAATTTTATGGTTGGGGGTCACCACAACATGAGGAACTGTATTAAGGGGTCGCGGCATTAGGAAGGTTGAGAACCGCTGATTTAGATGCTTGTCTAGCCTAAGGGAGAAGTACTGACCAGGCAAATTAACCTGAGTTTCAGTTTCCTCATCCTATTTAAAAACAGTAATAATTATTGCTGCATAGAGTAGTTGAGAAGCTTAAAGAGCTTGTGCTTGTGAAGCTCCCAGGAATGCCTGGCAGTCAGAAAGTGCCACATATGGGTGCTTGTTGACCCGTCACTCTTTCCAGTGGAGGAACCGGGCGCCCAGGGAGGGGACACCACCTACCACCTCTGGTCGCATATGTCTGGTCAAAGGACAGAACTCTCCTCTTTAGGGCTCACAGTGCCCTTGCTGATCGTCAGGCCCAGAGGGCGCTGGGGTGGAGATGTGAGGGCGTCTGTATAGGGAGCTCAGCCCCGGTGCTGGGATGCGATGCTGAGAACGTGCCTTCTGTGGAACAACTCAGGGCCTCTGCTAGCCTGCATGGGCCTCTGCGTGAAGTGAAATGCTGCCCGTTAACACAGAGGCAGCCCTGGGGGTGGCCAGCCAGACAAGCCAAAGCAAGGACTGGAGTTCAGCCCTCGCTGGGCACCTGGGTGCATTTCATTAACTATTTAGCAGCTCTGGGAGTTTGTGTGTGTGTGTGGTTTTTTTGGGGGGGGGTCATATCAGCCTTTGGGAATTTGATGAAAACCATGGCCCTTTTCCCTAGAAAAATAGACAAATGCACCCACATCATTTTGCATTGTTTAAAGAGGATTAGACCTATCCATGCCTAATGGTTGGGTCCTAGGATGGAGAACCCCTGATCCAGAGAGGGGTGGGCTGTGAGTGTTGAGCTCCAGTGCATGGCCGGTGTCCTCTTGGGTTGCTCACAGCAACTGCACAGTCTGACCTCTCGAACTTCACGAGAACCACTGAAGTCTCTGTTGCTCTGAGGATGAAGTCAAAATGCGTTAACATTCTTTTTCAAAGTTTGAAACACGAGTTCTGGCCCCTCCTGACTTGTCCAGCCTCCATACCTGTACACACCACCCGCCGTCAGCTCGTGGGCCCTGTTCTCAGCCCCTTCATGTCACCAGGCTCCTTCCTACCACCTGGCCTTTGCAGGTACCCTTCCATCTGCCTGGAATTCTTTCCCCTCCCCACTTCATCTACTCAACTCTTATCCAGCTCAAGTGTCCCTCCCTCAGGGAAACCTCCCTCCCAGGTCAACTCCTGTTGGAGGCCTGCCTCCATGCCTTCATCACAGCTACATGATGACACAGTTACATCACAGTTAGTGGTTTGCTTGGTGATTGATTCATGGACACCTTTCTGTTCTGCTCCTTGAGGTCAGACAGTGGGTCTGTCTTGTTCACCATTGCATTCTCGGCACCTCACACAGGGCCTGGCACACAGTAGGGCACACAGTGAATACATGGCGAATGAGCAGCCGACCTTTGCACAGGTGGGAGACCTGGTGCCCTCTGCAGGAGGCCGTGTGGCCCCAGCGGCCCCTTCCTTGTGTCTGTGTGCCTAACTCTTCCCCCCTGTCTCCCTGGAGGTGTGCTGAGGCTCCTGGAACATGGGGAGGAGTACGTGTTCACCCTGCCTAGTGCCTACGCTCGCTCTATTCTCACCGTCCCCTGGGTGGAGCTTGGAGGAAAAGTCAGCATCAGCTGTGCCAAGACTGGGTACTCAGCAACCGTGACATTCCACACGAAGCCTTTCTATGGAGGGAAAGTCCACAGGTAGGAGCCGGCCGGGGGGTGGGGGGCTCCAATGTTGTCTCTCTTCATGATGCCCTGGGTTTCTTTTCTCTGTCAGAAATTGGATTCCAGCCATGAGATTAGTTGAAAATCAAGATAAAGTTGTTAACATCTTTATGTCAAAAGAGCTGCTTCTTTTTTCCCCCCTCACATGGCAGTTTTCTTTTTTTTTTTTTTTTAGATTTTTTTATTGGGGAATTGGGGGGATGGGAACAGCGCTGGGGAATCGGGGGAAGTGGAACAGACAAGTTGCTGCGCTTTTTTGTTCTTCAGTCTAGTTGTGGAGGATGTTGCCTCACTGGTCCAAGTTGGCACCATCATTGCGCTTTTCCCGGGCGAGGCAGATCAGTCGCCGGCTTCTGGACGGCCGCTCACAGCAGCTGCTGGCCGCTCACGCTGGCTGCTGGCTACACACGGTAGCCCATGGCAACCCACTGCCACAGGGGCTGCAGCCTACGCCGTCGCCGGCGACTCACAGCAGCCCAGCTCCAGGTTGAGCTGTTGTTCAGCATCTTAGCTGTAGAGGGCAGTGTCACTGGCCCTCATATGTGGGATCCGAACCGGGGCCCTCTGGCGTCCCAAGCCAGCTCTTAACCAACATGCCACTTGGCCGGCCCTAGGGATTCTTGACATTGGACGAATATCTGGAAATTTTTGACAAAGGTGAAGATTTGCAAATCTGTTTCTCGTGATTGAGGGAATTCTTCCATCAGAAACACAAGTCTTTCTGTGGCGTCTGTGATGCCTCCTTCTCTCACCAAATAGCCGCCCCACCCGCCCGCAGCCATCCCCCACCAGGGCTGGGCTCTGGTGAGGAGGCAGGTGAATCAGGACATTGCCCGTGTCACTGTTTCAATGCTACGTCTTCCCTCCCAGCCCTTTTGCTTATCTCTCCCATCTTCTCTTGACTTTCTGTACCCTTGTCCGTCCTGTCAGCCCTCCTGTGTCTCCAGCCCTTCCATTTAAGCCACACCTCTCACCGGGCTCCTTCCTCAGCCCAGCAGAATCCATGGCCTCCGGCCATCTCCTTGGGCACTTCACTTGAGAGTGGTGGGGTCCTTTGACCCCTGCTTTGCCCACTCTGTCCCCTGCGGTGAGCCAACATTTTCAATTTCTCTTGTTGGCAGTTCAGTGTCTGTCTCTCCATAGGGTAGGCCTCTGATGTCCCAGGGTCTTAGCTCCCCTGTTCCTGACAGGCTGCTCATAGGGGCTGGAGCCTTTAATTCACTCTGCACAGCCCAAGGCGCGCAGGGAGAGGAAAACAAAGCTCTAACCGCAGGGGGTTAGAAACCATGGAACGCCCTGTCCTGAGGCCCTCCGCTGTGGCCATTCCTGAAGCAGAAGGAGAGTTTGCTGCTCACACTTTTTCTACCTGTCTGAAAATTCAACTTAGAACTTCTCAGAATGTTGAAATCAGAAAGAAAATTCTGGAGAGAGACTGGAAGACCCCCTCCTGTACGTAGTCCTTCCTGGCCACCCACCCAGTGTGATCCTGGTGTGCTTGGACAGACCAGAGAAGGGTCAGGGGACCTTTGGGCTCATACTTGGAGACCTTAAGTTTGCCGAAGTCCTTCAGTAACTATGACCTCCTTGCTTTCATAGTAATTAAATGTTCACTCTGAAACATGCATGATCTTATTGGTCCACACAAAACACTTTTAAGAATCCCCAAACTTCAAAGCAAAAGGTTCTGTATCCTGTACTCAGAGCTCTTTCGGACAGCAGGCATGGGGGAGGCGGGATGTGTTAGTCTCACTTATTCCCTACATGGTTCCAGCCACCATTCCATGAATGTGTTGATTGCATTTGAAATAACTGATTTTCCAACCTCCCCCCCCATTTTAAAATTTAGATCTTATGGGTCCCCTTGAAATTTTATACATAAATACATGATTGCCTTAGGCTGTGGCATATTTTGCTATAGTAAAATGCCATTATAAGGTGCTTCATTATGCCTTGAAATCACTTAGGTTGCAGCTCAGAGCCTGCCCCACCTCCCGCTGTTCCTCAGCTCTGACACTGAAAGCCCCTAATTGAGACGTGTTCAGTCACCCCATCAGCTATGTCCACAGGGAAGCAGAGGCCCCTCTACTCATTACCCCCACGCTGCTGTGAAGCCGAGGCCCATTCAGCTGCTCTTGCAACCCGCCTCCCCCCAAAACACCAGAACTAGTGCTCAGCAAATGGCACAGCCTCTTAATTGAGTCTGTGGGGAAAGGCAATTAGTTCTAGTAAGAGAAGTGACACGTTTGCTCGGTGCTGATGAATGTGGATGCTGCCAGTGCCTGCAGACCAATTCCCCAGAGCTACTCTCTGTGATGCTGTGCTTTCTGGAGTAAATGCACTATCAGAATATTTTGGTTCCTTGGGTTGAGATCGGGTACAAAATTATTTTAAATTTATCAGTTTGCAAATCTTAATGCTTGGCCTTATGTTTATTGATAAATCAGGTTGTGGGATTTAAAATGTGTGTCTTCCAGCTTGAGGATGGAAGGATTGATTTTTTTTTTGGGAGGGGGGGGACATTTTTCAGCTTCTCTCAGCTCTTAGGCTAATGCAAAAGTAGCTTTCATTTGTGATCCCATCGTAAGTCTAGTTTTAATATATTTAGTCTTTTATTCCTATTAGGGGCAGGTATTTTTTTTTTTATGCAACCCTGAGAAAAGGAGTTAGTGTTGAGAAGCCATAATTACAGATGATTTAATGAGCAAGCACACATTTATGGATTTTCAGAAAAGAGCCGAAGGAATGTGATCTGGCCAGTGCCTTTAAACCAGCTTAGCTGTGGGCCTCACTGACGTCTGGGAACTTGAGGGCAATTTCATGTTGGTTTAGAAGAGATTTTTCTAAAGGTGAGTGGCAGGAGGATGCCTCCCATCTATCTCTTCATCCCACCGCCAGACTTTGTGATTTCCTCTTTATTCCCAAATGGAAATACTGCCATTAAGAATTCACCCATCAAGACGGCTGGTTTAGAGAGAGAGGCGTGATTAGGATATAAAACCTTCGGGATCCTGGTGGTGTATCAGGCCGTGTGCGTGGATCTGTTTCCGAATTGCCTTCCCATCCTTACCACGGCGCCGTGAAGCACAGGCACCATCCTTCCTGGGTCACCGGGGAGGAAACTGAGGCACAGAGAAGTTACGGTCAACTAGGCTGGTGAGGGACTTGGAATCACCCTCCAAGAACTCACCCAGGTCTTTAAAAAGCAATGTGGCATATTCTCTATGTAAATCTGTTGGAGAGAAAACATCAGGTGTACGGCCCTACCTTGCTAAGCTTGTATTTGTGAATGACACCAGGAAGGCTGAGCACGTGCAGCTCACGGCTGTGTGTGGTCCTGCTCTGAAGACAGAGGCTGCTGGCAAGACATGCAAATGGGCAAGAGTCCCCAGGTACTCCCAGTGAAGGACAGGAAGGGCTGACCACAAGATAGGCACACCGCAGGCATCAGGGGTGACGGGGTGCTGTCGGGGAGACACATTGGCCACCTGGGAGGATTTCCCTACCAATTAGTCCATCAGCATAGAGGGCAGGGGGACCGTCTTCTCTGGGGCCTAGAAAGTAAGTGGCCAGCATCCCCCTCTAGGGGCCGGGGCCTCTCCCCGCTGCCACATGAGACTGAGAATGTGGCTGGCATTCGAGGAACCAGGTAGCTTGTGAGTAGAACTGGGGCAGGGAGAGGAATCCGAGGTGACCTCTTTCTTTTCAACTTGCACTTCTAGCTCCTCTTGACTGTTGGAAAACTGTAGCTAGTGCCAAACAGACATGAGACCGTCTGCTTTGGGCTGTCTTTTCAAGCAACCTAATTCGAAGAAGTCAGACAAAGGTTTGGAAACAGAAAATACATCAGGCCATTCTCCTTCGAGGGTCCTGGTCAGCAACTCTGAGGACTGAGACACCGATGTCTGATTCTCCTCACAGACACCGTGGTCCTCCCTTACACAAGGAAAGGGTCCTCGGAGGTCAGCTGGGGCCGTTCTGTTCTCTGATGCGAAGGAGGAGGGGCGAGTGTCAGAGGGAGGGCAGTAGGTGGCCTAGGGCTTTACTTTGATGAAGATAGGTTAATTCAATTATAAAAGCTATGGCAAGTTGGGGAGGTGGGAAGAAATCAGTCTGTTCTGATACTCAGTGGATTGGGGGTAGTGGAGGCAGTACTATTGGTGCCTTTTTGTTGCACATATTCAATTATATTCCTGGCCAGAGAGAGGAAGATTTAAATGCTGCCATGATACCTGCCCCCGCAATCCTGCCTGTGTGATCGTGAGTGACCCACAAACCTGATTTTCCCTGGTGGTCTCTGCTCCTGCATGTGCCCACGTGTGTGCCCTCTCTCCATAGTGGGAAGGATCAAGACCCCTAAACACATGTGAGCACGTCACCTGGGCCTTATAGACCAGTCATCTGTTTCCATGGGTTGGCAGAACTGACTTCAGTGGACTTAACTGCTGGTTCCGGACAAGCCTCGTATGTTCCACAGACTGTAGTACATGTGTGACTGCAGGAATTTTCAAGGGTAAATTGAATTCTAGTTGAAGGCATATTCATACTGACTCTAGAAGCTCAGCATTCACGACTAGTCTGTGCAATGTGGTCCCAGCTCTCCTCTGATCTGGTACACTCATCAGTACGAAAAGAAACACACACATACACAGCGTCTGTGTCTACCAGGCAATTCTAGCTCTGATTCATTTACAGCAGCGGTTCTCAGCCTGTGGGTCATGACCCCTTTGGGGGTCGAACAACCCTTTCACAGGGGTCACCTAAAGACCATCGGAAAACAAAAAGATATTTACATTACGATTCATAACAGTAGCAAAATTACAGTTATAGAGTAGCAA
>NW_017731774.1:1193063-1259200 GCF_001890085.2 Hipposideros armiger | reverse complement strand
GCCACTTGGCCGGCCCATATGGCAGTTTTCTTAACCCTCCCCACCATGTACATTTATGGTGAAATCCTTTGGTGATGTACTGGCAACACACACAAGAGAATAAAAGGCACTTTGTTACAATAAACTCTCCCTTCTGAGGCTGCAGCTTGTTTCTCTGCTCTGAAGCAATTTGACCTTCGCTCAGACACTGCCTGCGAGCTCCCCATTTCATGCTGTATTGGCTTCCCTTAAATGTCCTGAATCCTGTATCGGCTGTGAGGTCAGGACCATTTCTTTCCTTTAGAAGCTGGGGAGGCTCAGTCCTAAGAAATCCTGCTGTTTGCAGAAGCACAACGTTGGTTTCATTGCTCCAGTTATAAAAAGCCGATCACTGTATAAACAAGCTCCCACATCTGCCCTTTTTTCTTGGAAAGTGTCCTGTATGACATTCACGTGAGGATGTCGGAGTGTGGCCTGGGAAAGCAGACGCCCTCTGTGGCCATTTCGGACGGAGCCCGGCCCACCGGCTGACAGGCTGATCGTGTGCTCTTCTCCGCAGCTCCATGCCTCTTTATACCAAGTTGGTAGCTTGCTATCAGCTAAGATGGGGCCACACAGAAACTGGCAAATGCTACAAATCAGGTGTTTTCCCTGCTGAAGAGCCAGTTGTTCAACCTTTACCAGCACACCACTGACACTCTTCCACCATGCGCAGCCTGGAAGGTTCCTGACGCCGCCGGAGAGCTTTTGTCTCGCCACCTAGAAACCATGGCTGTGTTCAGGCCCAGGGAGGAAGCTTCCAGGACTGTGTTTGAAATCTCTAAATCCAACCTGAACTGGGCCGTTAGAAAGAGAGGAGCTTGGCTCCTGTGCTTGGCTGCTTGGAGCAGGCTTCCCCGTTTCTGCTCTGTTCCTCTGGCTGCAACAAGCCTCGAAGGTAGAGATGGAGCTGGGGTCTGCGTTCACCCAGAGCTGGAGACTTGGAGCTCCCTCAGTCCAGGACGGTGAAGCGAGAGGTCACACATCTCCACAAAGGCCCTTTTAAAGCCCGGGGGAAGGTGGTCCCTCCAAGCTGCTGCTGTGAGTTGGAAGGTATTGGTGCGAGGCTGAGAGGCTAGGTTCTGCTCAGCCTTCGTTCAGGAGAACATGTGGTGAACATTTCTCTCCTTGTCCAGTGCGATCTCTGGTGGGATGTGAGCAGCCATGTTTGACCCACAGGACGATGTGACCTTGTTTAGTGATTGAAAATTCTCCCTACACTCTCACACTCTTTTGGTGGTTAAACTGTAGCACTATTAGATGCTGTTTGGGGACAGAGGGGGAGGAAAGGGTATATTTTGTTTTATTTTTACTGAATTTACTGCTGGATTTCCACCCCAGTGATAACAACTTACATAACCTTTGCATGTTACCAAA
The DNA here is from genome assembly GCF_001890085.2 of Hipposideros armiger. Lineage (NCBI taxonomy): Eukaryota > Metazoa > Chordata > Mammalia > Chiroptera > Hipposideridae > Hipposideros > Hipposideros armiger. Next base: position 1,257,805 of record NW_017731774.1, on the reverse strand, counting down.
ACTTAAAATTAATATTGCTATATTACCATTAACTAATTTACTGACTTTATTAAACTCTTGCCAATTTTCCACCAATGCCTTCTTCTTCTGTTCAAGGATTTTACTGTGTTTCCCCCAAAATAAGACCGGATCTTATATTAATTTTTGCTCCAGCAATCTACACTTATTAATTTATTCATGTACAAAAATCTGCATTTATTCAAACAGTTATGTCTGGCTGATGATCTTAACTGGGGCTTATGTTGGGGGTAGGGCTTATGTTATGAGCCCTGAAAAATCATGCTAGGGCTGATTTTCCAGTTAGGTCTTATTTTCGGGGAAACACGGTAGATCACATTTTAAGGGCTAGCTAGTCTTTGAGCAAAACAGCCCAAAACAATTCCTCCTCCCCAACTCCCCTCCAAAAAATAAATAAATACATCTTTAAATGTGAGTCTACCTTTTGAAGTCAGTCTCTGTTGTGATAATCTCTCAAAGCATGTCATTTGACACATTCACTCATTCAGGGTCACGGCAGAAGTGAAGCACAACCCAACCAACACCATTGTGTGCAAAGCCCACGGGGAGTGGAATGGCACTTTAGAATTCACCTACAGCAATGGAGAAACCAGAGTCATCGACACTGCCGCGCTGCCAGTGTACCCTAAGAAGATCAGACCTCTGGAGAAGCAGGGCCCCATGGAGTCCAGGTGCGGATCAGGCTGTCTCTCTCCAGCTCAGCTGCCTTCAGTGCTCAACCTCGGGGACAACGAGGAAGCCTTAGAAAGCTCAGCTAATGGAAATGGCCCAGGAATCATGTTCTTCTCATTTGTTATTTGAATTTTCCATTGTGTGTCACTTACGAGTAGATCTGTTGTAGCTTTCAGTGTCTCTATTCTGCACTTACGGGGTGGAGTATGGAGCCCAGCCTATGGGGCGATAGTAGCAGGACAAGGGACAGAGGGCGACAGGACGGAAAGCCATCCATCCCCTTGCCCACAATGCCTCTGATGAAGCCTTCCCCGTCAGGAACTCTGGCTCTCCTATCATGGCGTGGCTATTGTTTCTGGCTTGGTCGTTGAAAACAAAACTGATTACCTTGTGGTGTTCTTTCAAGGATGGAATAGGTTAGCTACTCCTTATTAAGGCTTAGCTGCCTCAGTTAACCCCGGGGAACTCAGAATTCAGCCTGGAGCGGGGATGGAGGCTGGTACCCGAGTAACACAGAGGGGGGCTACCTGTTTTTGTCACACATATGCAGACGTTACTGCACCATGGAGTTAACTAGAGGGCAATCGAGCCCATCCCACCTCGTTTTCCATAGAGGAAACAGCCGTGGGAGGTGGGTGGCTGGTCCCTTGCTGCTCAGAGCACCAGAGCCTACTCACCTTGCTGGGTCTTCCAGGCCTTACCTGCAGAGGCAAAGGACGGGCCATCTGCATGGCTAGCTAGGCCAGTAGTTAGACCAGTTATCTCAGCCCTCACAGTGGTGCCAGTCCTGGTGAGGCCCCCCGGCCCCATTGGAGCTTCCTTGGAGGAGAACCACTGCCCCATTAGGGCCCTGGTGAGTACAGGCAGAGCCAGCATCCGGCGATGCCAGCCACGCCCTGGCTCAGCCACTCACCGGCCCTTTGCCGTCTCAGGGAGGCTCGCCTTGCCTTCCTTTTTGCTTTTCTCACTGACCTGCTCCTACCCTGCCCACCTGAAGGCTCCCTTACCTTTCTGCTGTTTCTTGGCTTGAAGTTTAGAGCCATTCCCAGATAAGCCCTCAACCCCTCCCCTCCCTCGTAGTGCTCTTGGTTGGGTCCGTGTGTGTGTCTGGCCAGAGTGCTTCATCTGGGGCCCATTCTTGTCCCACCTCCCTTTTTCCAGTCCTTGGGGGGGGGGGTCTCTGTCCTCTAAACTTGGGGCCACTATCTTGTATGAGAGCTTATCATGGGAGGTCCTGCCCTTGAGAGCACCCCCCCACACACACACTCTCTGGATGTCCTTGCACCCGGCCCCTCCCTCAGCACGAGGTGTGTGTTGATGGTGCGTGTGATAAAAAAAACTGTGATATGACCCAGCACTCAGCCCCTCAGTTTACCTTCCCTCCTTCCTTCCTTTTGGCCAGTTTTTTTCCCCCTCTTAAGTCAGCTATCAGGGCACAGTAGGAAAAGCAAGGGCTGTGAGGCCAGTCAGAGCTGGCTTTATATCCCAGTTCCAGAAATTCCTCCTGCGGTAGAGGAGGCGGCAGAGCCTCCCTCTCTCTGGGTGTCTGGGTTCGGTGGGACTCAGGGACGGTCTGGTAGGCAGGCTGAGCTTGTAGGGGCTCGACCCTTGTCAGTTCCTCTGATCCTCTTCAGAAATGGCTGCTCATTGTCCCTGCTTAGCTCGCAGCAAGTCTGATCCTGCCCGACACTCAGGGCTGCCTGCTATGCGAGGCCCTCTCATGGCCAGGGTCACGGGCTGTGGGAGTGCTCCCTGGCCTAGAGTCTAATTGGGTCAGATGGTTCCTTTTCTGTGACATCCCGACTTGTCCTGATGCATTTAAGTGAGGAGGCGCAGGGGCGATGGTGTCCTGCTCCATCTACCTCAGTTCTTTTCCTCTCCCTCTAGAAGAGTGTGTATGCATCAGGGGTGGGCCTGGCAAATTCCCGAGGAGGAAAGCCGCAAATCGGACAGGAGCAACCCAGGTGGCCTTCTATAATGAATGCATGTGGCAGAGAAGTCACCTTCTGTAGACGTGGGGGAGATGACAGAGCCTGCAGGACGAACACACATACCTGTTCACCCTGGTCTGTAACTCCTAGTACCAGGTTCCCTGTGGGAAAGCAGCCATTGTTCATATCTATCAGCTTGGTGACCTTGGGCAAGACACTTCCCCTTCTATGGACCTTATTTTTCTCTTTAAAATGGGATGATAACATACCATCTATATCATGGGGTTGTTTTGATGATTAAATGAGTTTATATGTAAAATGCTTAGAAATATGGTAAATGCCATATAAGTGTCTGCTATTATTGTTGTTTAAAGTAGTAGTATTATTACTACTGCTTACTACTACTACTATTACTAGATTCATTGCTTACTATTATTATTAGATTCAGTCCCTAGACACCGAGATGCGGCATGCTGCTCAGGACAGGAATGCACACAGCACGGACTTGGAGCCTGGTGCCCTGGGTTCAGGTCCTGGCTCTGGGGGCCGCTGAGGCGCCCAGAATGAGCTGCCCCTCCAGATGGCCTCCTCAGATGCCCCCTTCTTCCAAGGAAGCAGCTGCTGACCCTGCCTGACCATTTCCTCTCCTCCATGCATCCCCAGGAACCTCTGGCAGGAGGTGACCCGGTACCTGCGGCTGGGGGACATAGACGCTGCCACCGAGCAGAAGCGGCGCCTGGAGGAGAAGCAGCGGGTGGAAGAACGGAAACGAGAAACCCTCCGCACCCCATGGCAGCCCAAGTACTTTATCCAGGAGGTAACTCCGCCGTCCGCCCTTGGGCGCTTGTCCTGAGTGAGGGGCGCATGGATTTGTCTGGCTAATGCAGCATTTTGGATGAAAGAGGCCAGGCCAGGGGAGGTCCTGGGAAGATTTGGGGCAGCGTAGCTCTGGCTCCAGCTTTGGGCAGAACTGAGCGCCTGGCACTGTCCCTCTGGCAGCCTCCACCAGAGAAGCCCATCAGCCTGCCAGGGAGGGCAAGGAATGGGACTGCAGACCTGGATGCTGTCCTACTTAAAAACAAACAAAACCCACCATTCTTACCCCCTGTTACTTTATCATTAGCAACAAGCCAGCCGTGAAGCACCTCAGAGCCCAGCTCCACGCCGCGTGGACTGGAACCTTCCTAATGGAGAGCTGCCTTTCAGAGCTTTGCCTCCTGTGGGCCACATGGGTTGGCTATGCTGGGACAGGCCAGTGTTGAGTCCTGTGCCTGAAATGCTTCTGCTGTCACCCAGGAAAGTGACCCTGGAAGGCAGAATAATATCCACATGACTGCCTGCCACTGCTCAGCTGAGTCCCTTAGGCTCTTGAAGTGGCTTGTGGAGCAATTAGGGAGCCTTCTGAGAACAGAATTGGAAATCATGCAAGTGTAGGAGCCACAGTTCTTAAGGCAGGGCCCTCAGGAGCCTGGCGGCATCACTGAGAGAAACAGGCTGGCGAGGACTGGGGCAGATGCGAGTCCACAGCCAAAGGGTGTGGGTGCCGCTTACTTCCAGGTGATCACAAACCGATTGCCCAGCTCCTCACGAGAAGCCAGATATCTGGATTTTTATGAGAAATCTGATATTCACATGGTGTGAAGTAATCTTAAAAAATGTAAACACTGAGAGCCAATCGAAATTATGTCTGGGCTTTTTTTTGGCTCAGGTGCTGCTAATGTCTGACTTCCTCTGTGTCGCTAGAAGACTGTGGGGTGAGGTAGTGACCTCTGGTCAGGAGCTGGCAGCAGCCACTATCTCCCAGAGGCAGAAATAGGGCTGTGCACTGAATGGAGACTCTAAGGTTGGATGCTGGTTGGGACAGGCAGCCTGCTTGGGGAGACTCTGCCTTTAGGACACTGAGTGGGAACCCTGTCTGGCATGGCAGTCTTGCCCAGGTGAGGTGAATCCCTATTAGTCAGGGTTCTCTAGAGACGAAGAACAGAAACAGAACCAACAGGAGACATAAGTACATATAGATTTATTATGAAGAACTGGCTCGCAAGATTGCAGAGGCTAAAAAGGACTTGCCGTTTGCAAGCTGGAAGCCAATGGTGCAATCCAGTCCAAGTCTGACGGCCTGAGGACCAGGAAAGCCCAGCTCAGGGGCAGGAGATACGTCCCAACTGAAGGAGTGAGGCAGAAAAAAAGGGCAAATTCTTCCTTCCTCCACCTTTTTTTCTTTTTAGGCCCTTGGGGAGGGGACTCCCCTTTGCTGAGTGCACCAATTCAAACGCAAATCTCATCCATAACACCATCATAGAAACACCCCGAAGTCATGTTTAATCTGGGCACCTTGTGGCCAGTGTAGTTGACACACAAAATTAACTATCACAGAGTCCTAGGGTCCCTCTGTGCCGTGGAGCTGGTCTCAGACTAGTTTGCCTGGCTTCTGTGGAAAGCTGCACATTAAAACACAAAATGACAGCCAAACTCACTCATTCTTCCTGCTGGGATTTAGAAAACCCATCATGTTCGAAACAGAAGGCTTGAGAATATGTAAAGGATAAAAGTCACCCCCGTCCCAGAATTGTTCCCATTCAGTGTGTTCCCTTCTAGTCTAGCACTGGCTTGTGTACACCCTTTTGATTTTTGCCTTTTCCTCACTGATGATACTTGATTGGTGTCATTTCCTGTGTGCGCGCCGCCTGCTGGGGAGCCTGGCCTGGGCGGCTGCGCCTGGACGGTGGGCTGTAAACCACTGGTTGGGGCAAGTTTCTCAGATGCAGGCCTTTGCCGTTTGTCTCCTGTCTGTTCATCCAACACCCCCTTTTTCTCCTGTCCTGCTATTTCAAGGGGCTTTTTTTTTCTTCCCAAGTTATCTTCCTTGATGTAAACCAACAAATCCCCTCTCCTGTTATTTTGGTCATTTTGTGGGGTGTCCTCCTGAAATGCCAGGACGCGAAGATCATATGAGCAGCAAAAGGCAGCTGGGCAGAGGCAGGAAGATGAACTAGCGGCCTTGCAGGGCTGTGACACACACAAGGCAGATGCCACCAGCACGGCCTTGGCGCTGCTTCCCGCCGCGCGGGCTGGGGCTCTCCTAGCTTCTCCCCTTTGCCTGCTGAGGAGTCTCCATGTCATGTCTCCTTCCTTCTCTTCCAGGGTGATGGCTGGGTCTACTTCAATCCCCTTTGGAAGGCACAGTGATGGGGCAGAGGTGCAGCCTTCAGAAAAAGCCTGTTTTTGTAGGAATTAAAGTGGTACAGTATCGAAGTTCTGCTGGTGTTCACGGAGACCTCTTGATATCATTCAAGAAATGGTACCCAAGAGACAAGTGATATACTGTGAAAAACACTCCCCCAAACTCTACTCTAGGATTGAATTTATTCAAGAGCCATCTGGGGCATGTGTGTGTACACAGGTGTGTGAGCTCTCGGCACACTGTGTGTTCACACACTTGAATTATATACATGTCTGCTGGGTATTAATTATTACACATGTAAATACTGCACTTACCAAGATTTAAGTGGGTAATTATGAGCTCCTTTTTATCAATGAGGTTTGGCGTTTTCTATTTTTCACTTTGCCAAAAATGTTTTGCACTCACACAGGTATTCTCATGTAGTCAACTCCTGTCAAAACAAAAGTGAACTGGCATGGCCCAGTTGACGTCCATCTGGTAGAAAGTGGCTCATTCCTAGTAGAAATGTAAGTGGCTGTCATTTCAGAATTATTGTGATCCCACCTCCCTCCACACTTCAGCGTTTTGTTTGTCCACACTCACAAAAGATGAACTGTTATTTCCTGCTGGATGGGGAACGGGCAGGAAGATATTAAAGGTTTATGCCAGAGCCTTCCAGGATGGAGCACCTCTGGGAGAGCCTCGGGCCAGGCCCGCCTCTGGAATTTTCCTCCCATCTACTTGTCCCGAAACCTTTCTGATGATTTCTCATGCTCAAAGCACTGGTCATACACTTTTCAGAAGCTGCTTTTACAGTAGAAAACAAATCATATGGAGACTTCACTACTTTTATGATGAAAAAAGGGCTTTAGACGTTAACCACACGCGTGCATTTACAAACGTGCACAACCACAGCCGCAATCTTGTATTTCATTTTGGGAAAGAGAAAAGAATTTCCTGTGGATTTTTTTTTTAAGTGCACCTCTATTGTTTGATCCAAACTCCGCAAGAAAACCACTGTGATTAACATCCATAAAGCCTGCGTAAGTGTTCCATGGTTTTAGTTGAATTTCAGTCCTCAGCCTTTAAAAATGAGGTCAAGACATGACTAGAATATAAAGCAAGGAAAAAAATGATGTATTTGATTTTTGCTCAATGCTTAATTTATTTTTTACTGTGCCACTCTAAGAATATTTATAAAATCCAGTAGCATGAATGCTTCTCTGTAGTAATACTAATTTTGTGCCTTTTGTCTGCTTTCTTAAGACCAATTGTTCACACTTTGTAGATATTAGACAAATATATTTCGATTAAATACTGTACCTATCTGTGTCTGTGTTTTATTAGGGATTCAAATGTTCTGTTGGAATTGGTGGCTCTGAATGAGCTTACATTTTATTGGTTAGATATTAATTTGATGTAAACGGGAATCTATTTACATCAAAACAGTGTTGCAAACACTTTGAAAAATCTACCAGATAATCCTTATTTATGGATACTTTCTGACAAGCTCATAAGAACATTGAACTCATATCCAGTGAATGTTTTATTTTATAAGAAGTTACTACCAGGCAAAATTGTAGCATAGGCCTGTTTAGGGCTATAGTCTTAAAATATCTGAGAAAATAAGGTGTTTGGAACTACTACTGAAAGGGAAAGCAGAATAGATGCTATTTTGAAAAAAAAAAATCCTCAATGAGAAGACTGAAAAGTAATCACTATGGTGTTTTTAGATTTTCCAGTCTTACTTCAACGTATAAACCATCTGGTAAGTAAAACATGGAGAAAGTTCACTTTTGTCAGGGTCGGGGGGTGGAGGGGTGGGTTCATTGCCCTTTACAAAATTGTTAAATATCAAATACAGATTTACATAAAACATTACAGTTCCAACAATAAGCACCCATGTAGTCACTACTTAAGTAAAGAAACCTGTTTGTTAGTACCTTAAAAGCCACATTTGTGCACCTATGAAACTGTATCACTCTCCTTGATCCCAGAGGTGACACCACCACTGTCCTGGCTCCTGGAGTGATCATCCTTTGAGTTTTGGTCTTCTTTTCCTGTGTTCATGCATACTATCTGTGTATTTCTAAAGAGCATGCTTGGCTTTGCTAATTTTTGGACCTTGTACAAATGGAATTACATCAGTTTGCTGATTTGAGTTATTTTGTTTATAGGTCAATCCAAGTTGTTAGGAGTTGCTCTACTTATTTTTTGCTGAGTTCTACCTGCCCAAACTCGGTATCCATTAGGCAGTAACTCCCCATTCCACCCCACTCACTGCAGCTGTTCTAGTTTGTGCTTTTATGATTTGACTACTCTTAAGTACTTCATGTAAGTGGAATGATACTATACTTGTCTTTTCATGTCTGGCTTATTTCACTTTAGCATGTGTTCAAGTTTCATCAGAATTTCCTTTTTAAGGCTGAATGATATTCCATTTTGTGTGTGTGTGTGTGTGTGTGTGTGTGTGTACGTACACATAGCACTTTTATCTGTTTACCCCTAGATGAATATTTGCGTTGTTTCCATCTTTTGGCTATTGTGACTAATGCTGCTATGAACATGGGAGTACAAGTATCTCTAAGTCACTGCTTTCATACTTTTGGAGATATATACCCAGAAGTAGAAGTACCACATCATATGAAAACTCTATTTTTAATTTTTTAAGGACGTGCCAGTTTCCACAGTGACCACACCATTTTGCAATCCCATCAGCAATGTACAAGGGTTTGAATTTCTCGTCCTCCCCAACACTTATTTTCTGCCTTTTATTTATTTTTTGGTTTGGTTTTATAATAACCATCCTAATGGGTATGAAGTGCTATCTTATTGTGGTTTTGATTTGCATTTTCCTAATGATTAAGTGTTGAGCATCTTAAGTGTTTACTGGCCATTTGTATATCTTCTTTGGAGGAACATCTATTCCAAATTTTTTGCTCATTTTCTAATTGGGTTGTTTTATGTGTTGAGTTGAAGGAGTTATTTATACATTCTGGATATTAATCCTTTATCATGTTTTGCAAATATTTTCCCATTCTGTGGGTTGTCTTTTCACTGCTGACAGTATCCTGATGTACAAAAGTATTTAATTTAAATGAAGTCCAGTTTCTCTATTTTTCTTTTGTAGTTTGTGCTTTTGTTGTGATATCCAAGAAATCATTGCCAAATCTAATTTCATAGAGCTTTCGCCCTATGGTTTCTTCCAAGAGTTTTATAGTTTTAGCTCTTATGTTTGTTTGTGATCCATTTAAAATTTTTGTATATTGTGTTTGGTAAGCGTCCAACTTTATTATTTTGCATATAGTCATCCTGTTTGGATTTCCTAGGCCAATTTGTTAAAAAAAAAGTTTTCCCCCATAGAATGGTCTTGGCACCTTATCAAAAATCATTTGACTATCTGTGCAAAGGTTTATTCCTGGGCTATTTCTATTCTATTGGTCTATGTCTGTATGCCAGTACCACACTGTTTTGATTACTTTGTAGTAAATTTTGAAATCAGGAAGGGAGACTTTCAACTTTCAAGATTGTTTTGGCTACTAGGGGTCCCTTGAGATTCCGTGTGAATTTTAGGATAGAATGTTCTATTTTTGCTAAAAACATCCTTGGAATTTTGATAGATTTTGCACTGACTCTGTTGTATAATTACCATGGTATTATTGTTATCTTAACATGTTATCCATGAATGCAGGATTTCTTTCCACTTATTTAAATTATCTTCCATTTCTTTCAGGAATATTTTGTAGTTTTCAGTATACAAGTTTTTCACCTCAGTTTGTTTATTTCTAAGTATTTTTCTTTTTGTGATGTTACTACAAATGGAATTGTTTTCTTGATTTCCTTTTTGGATTGTTCAGTTAGTATAAACAACTGATTTTTATGTGTTAATTTTGTATCCTGTAACTTTGCTGGATTAGTTCTAACAATTTTGTGTGTAATTTTTAGGGATTTCCAGATATGAGACCGTATCACTGTGAACAGAGATAATTTTTCTCTTTCCAATTTGGATGCTTTCTTGCTAGACCTGCCAGTACTTGAATGAGTGGCAAAGCTGGTGTCCTGTCTTATCTTGATCTTAGTGGAAAAACTTTTAAGCTTTCATCATTGTGTATGTTAACTGTGGCATTTTCATGTGGTCTTTACGTTGCATCAAAGTTTCCTTGTATTCCTAGTTGTTGTTTTTATCATGAAAGGGTGTTGAATTTTGTCAAATGCTTTTTCTGCATCTATTTAGATGATCATGTGTTTTCTCCCCTTTGTTCTGTTAATGTGTGGTATATTACATTGATTTTGTATGTCAAACCGTCCTTGCACTCCAAGAATAAATCCCATTTGATCATTGTTTATAACCCCCCCCTTTTTTTTTTAAAGGATTTTATTGGGAAACTGTGTTTTTTTAGGACCATCAGATCCAAGTCAGGTAGTTGTCTTCAATCTAGTTGTGGAGGGCGCAGCTCTGTGGCCCATGTGGGGATCGAGCCAGCAACCTTGGTGTGATAAGCACTGCACTCTAACCACCTGAGCTAACTGGCTACCCCTATAATCTTTTTACTATGCTGTTGAATTTCTTTTGCTATTGTATTGAAGATTTTTGCATCAATATTCTTAAGGGATATTGTTCTGTAGTGTCTTTCCCTAGCTTAGGTATCAGGGTAATACTGGCCTCATAGAAAGAGGAAGTGTTCTCCCTTCAATGTTTTGGAAGAGTTTGAGGACTGGTGTTCTTTTTGAAATGGGTGGTGAAATTCACCAGTGAAGTGATCTGGTCCTTGGCCTTTCTTTGGTGGGAAGGTATTTTCACTACTGATCCAATCTTCCAGTTATAGGTCTTCATATTTTCTGTTCATGATTTAGTCTTGGTAAGTTGTGTTTCTAGGAATTTGTGATTTTCATTTAGGTTATCCAATTCGTTGCTATACAATTGTTCATAGTACTCTTGTAATTCATTTCTACAAAATTGGTAGTAAAGTCCCCACTTTCATTTGACTTTTCTTACTCCAAATGAAGGCTTGTCAATTTTGTTGATCTTTTTGAAGAACTCACTCATGGTTTCATTTTTTTTTCTCTATTTTTGTGTTCTGTATTTTATTTCTCTCTGCTCTAATCTACTGTTTCCTTCTGTTTGCTGCTAGCTATGGGTTTGTTGTTTAATTTTTTATTTTAAGTTCCTTAAGGTTCAAAGTTAGGTTTCTTTACAAATGTGTTTACAGCTGTATATTTCCTCTTAACACTGTTTTCACAGCATCCCATACATTTAATTTCCATATATGTGTGGATTTCCCAGTTTTACTTTTGCTGTTGATTCTAGTTTCATTGCCTTGATTGGAAGAGATACTTTGTATGATTTCAATCTTAAAATTTATTGACTTGTTTTCAGGTTACTATAGGGTCTATCTGGGAGAAATATTTCATGCAGACTTGAGAAAAATATGTATTTTGCTGTTGGAGGGATCTGTATAAATATAAGTCTAGTTGGCCTATAGCTCTAAGTCTTCTATTTCCTTATTTGATCCTGTTGAGTTGCTTTATCCATTATTATTAGTGGGGTATTGAGGCCTTCTATTCTTAGTGAAGTATTTCTCCCTTAAATTCTGTGTTTGCTTCATATATTTTGCAGCTCTGATGTTTGATGCATGTATGTTTATATCTACTCAGCAAATTGATTGTTTTACCAACATACCATTGTTGTATCTTTTAAGTTTTTGACTTAGTAGTTTATTTTGTCTGATATTAGAATAGCCATCCACGCTCTCTTTGGTTATTAATGCATGGAATATTTTTCACATCCTTTCACTTTGAACGTGTCCTTAGATCTAAAGTGAGCCTTTTGTAGACAGTATATATTTGGATCCTGTTTCTAAATCCATTTTGGAAACTTAAGTTTGTCTTCTGATAGGGCAATTTCATCCATTTACATTAAAGGTAATTGCTGAAAGGACTTGTGCCATTTTATTTGCTTTTTGTGTGTCTTACAGATTCACTGTCCCTCATTTCCTCCATTATTGTCTTCCTTTGTATATAGTTCTCATTTTTTGTAGTGCTACATTTTGGTTATCTTATTTACTTTTGTCTATATTGTACAGTCATGAGCTGCATAACAATGTCAATGAGTGCGATCGTGGTCCCATAAGATTATAATGGAGTTGAAAAATGTGTATCACTTAGTAACACTGTAGCCCTCATAATGTCATAGCATAACACATTATTCATGTGTTTGTGGTGATACTGGAGTAAAACATACAGCTCTGCCAGTCATACAGAAGTATAGCACATACTATTATATGTGCTATATACTGTGCATATGTATATCTACAGTATATAATACTTGATAATGATAACAAATTGTTATTGGTGTATATAATTACCATACTATATATATCAAGTATATGGAGTAAATGTGTAACTTTAAATTCATATATTAGGAAAAGAAATCAACACACTCAAGTTAAAAAGAACACCTCTCCCCCAAAGAAATTAACACAAATTAATGAAATAAAAAACATACTGTAGAAAGTGTCAACAAAGCCATAAGCTAGTGTCAGAAAGAAAAAAAAAAGCTAAGAAAACTGATAAAAACTGTGAATGAAAATGAGGAGCAAGGCAATGAGGGAGAAGAGACAGAAACAGAAACAGGGATGCAAGAAGAAAAAAAGAAAACAAATCTTAGGAGGGAACAGCACACATTAAAAAAACCAGTAAGTGATATTAGCAACAATTTTACATTAATCTACTTCAAAATTTAGATTAAATGGACAAATTTCTTAAAAAAAAAGACTTACCAAAACTGACATAATAGAAAAATCAAACAATCCTGTGCCTATAAAATAACTGAATCTGTAATTAAAAACCTTTGCACAAAGAAAAATCTAGGCCTAAATGGTTTATACCAGCAAACTCTTATCAAACATTGATCATTATTCCAGGAATCCAAATTTAGTTTATACTGTGAACAAAAAGTCTCTGTAATTCACTATATTAACAGTAAAGGAGAAAAATCAGAATCATCTCAATAAATGAAAAAAAAAAACCAAACTTAATAAAACTCATGATAAAAATTCATAACTGGGAAAAATATGTTCTCAATCTGATCAAAGATATCTATAGAAAATGTAAACTTAAAGAATTATCAAAAATTTCCTGTGAGACAGGGAACAAGACAAGGATGTTACCTTTTCTATGAAGTACATTACTGGATATCCTAAACAGTGCAGCAAAAGCTAGAAAATTAAATATATATATATATTAGTAACAAAGAAATAAAACTACCATTATTCCCCAATTATGATGGCAAGTTTATAATAAATAATCTGAATTATCAGAATGAGTTTAAGATTGTCGAGTACAATGTTGACATAAAACCAAATTTTCTATATTACTGACAATTGGAAAATAAAATTTTATAAGACAGTATTTATCAAAAATAACATACCTTGTATCAAAATTACAATAAAAATTGTAAGACCTATTTTAAAAATATAAAACAAATTAAAGATGACCTAGACCAATATAAATAGAAGGATATGCCATGTCCACAGATAGAAGACAATATTTTAAAGGTGCTAATTTTCCCCAAATATAGTTTCAACGCCCAGTTAGAAGTCCAAAAAGGTTTCTTTTTTTGATGTAACTGACAACTTAGTTCTAAAATTTATATGAAAAAGCAAAGGGACATAAACAGCCAAGAGAATTTTAAACAAAGTGGGGATGGGAGACCATTATCTTAATTATCTTCAAGTTCTATTAAGTCAACACACAAAGCTAAGCACTCTATAAAATACAAGAGTCAAGAAACAGACTCATGTGGACACTTGGTTTAAAGCAGGACTACTGCACAGCTATAGGAAACAGATGGTCTTCTCCATAAATGGTGCATGGACACGCAAAACAAAACCCCAAACAAAAAACAATTTACACCATACTCAACAAATGAATTTCTCAGCTAAGTGTAAAAGATAAAACACATTTTCTGGAAAAGAATTTAAGAGACTATTCACACCTCAGAATAGGAAAAGAATTTTTAAATAGGGCACAGAAAGCTTTAGGCACACAAGAGATTGAAAAAGAAGACATTAAAATAATGAATTCCAGGCATTTTGTAATGATGAAGCGCTTATATACAGGATATATAAAGAACTCTTACTAATAAATTTAAAAAAGAAAAACCAACAGAAAAATGGGATAGAACCAAAGCTGTATAAAAAGAGGATTTCCAAATGGCCAATCTCATTGGTAAACCTGGGAAAAGCAAATTAAACACAATAAGAAATCATTATTCATCCACCAGAAAGGCAAAATTGAAGATTGACAAGGACTGATTAGGATCTGGGAGTAACAAAAACCTTCATATTCTACCTAGCAATTCTACTTTATTAGGATAAATATGCACAAAAATGTATGCACATAAGCTCCGAGAGAGATGTAAAATATTCCTATAGCATTATTTGTAATATCCTCAAATTAGAAACAATGCAAATATACATCAACAATAGAATGGGGCATGTGGGGAGGGGGAGAGAGAGGAAGAGGGCCAGGGAGACACCATATGGGGGAATACTGCACACAGAGTGCCAATAAAGTGTATACACATTTTAAGAAAGGAAAAAACTATTAAAATTGTAATAATATATACCGATAATAAAAGATGAATACAAGTCACATTTGACTTCTGCAATTACAAGACATGCTTAGTGGTTACCATCAGCACCCAGATACTTCTGATTACAGCGAACTACTGCTTGAGCAACGTTGACCAAAGTGGCCACTTGTATACATTTTTTTGGCACCCCTGGTATATACAGATAGTCGTACATATCAATAAAAACAAACTTATTGTTTGTTCATCCAATATTCTTGATGAAATTTCACAAGAACTGAAGCTAGATACAAAAAATACATACTTTAATTCCATTTATATTGTTGAAAGAAGGTGCAATTAAATATGTATGGAGAGAAATACTTGTGTTAAAAGGAGAAATCAAACTAATTACCTTAACAGCAAGGCCATGATTACCTTCTGGACGGGAAGTGGGAGAGGCCAGTGACCAGGAGGGGGCATGAAGAAGCTGCTGAAGTACCAGCACTGTTCTGTTCTCTTGACCTGGATTGTGGTTACAGAGCTGTTTGTTTTGTGTACGCTAAGGCATACAACGTCTGACAAGTTCACAAACTTGCCACCCTGCGCTTACATTGGCAGCCCTGCACAAACAGCTCGGTCGTTTCATAACCTTGGTGTATCAGTGTCTCACAGCTGTGTTCGTGTCGACACGTGGCGGTGTCTTGCTGAGTGGTGTTCATTATTGTTGTGTGTTTTTGTGTGCCATCGTGAGAATGTCTGAGCTTGAATTAGAGCAAAGAACAAACATTAAATTTCTTGTTAAACTTCGCAAGAGTGGAAGTGAAATCAGGGACATGTTAGTCCAAGTTTATGGGGATAATGCCATGAAGAAAACGGCAGTGTACTAATGGATTAAACGTTTTTCTGAGGGGAGAGAACGCGTCACTGGTGAAGAGAGGTCAGGGTGGCCAGTAACGAGCAGAACTGACGAAATCATTGCAAAAATTCGTTGAATTGTGTGTCAAAATCATCGACTGACTGAGAAGCATAGCAGACCAAGTAAACATTGATAAACAGGAAAATCTTAAGTGAAAATCTTGGCATAAAGGTGTGTGCAAAAATGTTCCCAAAGGAGCTCTTGCATCACGACAGTACACCAGATCACACAGCACTGTCTGTGAGGGAGTCTTTAGCCAGTAAACAAATAACTGTCTTGGAAGACCCTCCCTACTCACCTGATCTGGCCCCCAGTGACTTCTTTACCTGAAGATAAAAGGAAATGTTGAGAGGAAGACATTTTTATGACATTCAGGACATCAAGGGTAATACGACAGTTCTGATGGCCATTCCAGAAAGAGTTCCAAAATTGGTTTCAAGGGCGGACTAGGTGCTGGCGTTGGTGCCTAGCTTCCCAAGGGGGGAGGACTTCGAAAGTGACCATAGTGATATTCAGCAGTGAGGTAGGTAGCACTTTTTCTAGGATGAGTTCACAAACTTGTCAGACCTCGTACATTTTTGTGTTCTTCTCTGTTAATTTCACAATTTAAAAAAAAAAAACACTTTAAAAGACAGAGTAACCACCATGACATTTCTTTACTGGTTGCTGTCTCAATTTTCTAGGTCTCACCTGCAGGCTGCTTGCTGAGCTCTACGTTTATCCATTATTCCACCTACCTCAGTTGAGTATTATAGGCAGCCAGGCCAATATCTGACAAAACCCAGCACCAAGCAGCAGCAGCTCCGGCAAGGTGAAGAGAATGCTGGAGATTTATTGCACAACACAAATGTACTCAACACTACTGAACCATACATTTAAAAATGATTAAGATGGTAAATTTTGTGGTATATTACAATTAAAAAACTTTTTAAAAAGGTGTAGTAGCTCCAGATTTTATGATTTTATGGCTCCTCAGCTATGGAAATAGTAATATTCTATAGGATGCTGGCCTCTTGGTCATGGCCTAGGGAGTCATGTAAGTAAATGAAGTAAAACTCTACAAATGCAAACTCAAGTAGGTAATAATGTAAGTTTGAAAACTGAATTTTATCTTTGCACTTGCTGTCTCACTGCCTAATTTACATTACAGAGTTCAATTCTAAGATATGGAACAAAAACAAAAGCTGCTGTACAGTCTAAAACTTGGAGGTCTTGATATTTTAATACATCACCCTGTGATATAATGCTAGTGATCACACATGAAATGAGTTTAGAGATCTAAAGAATATTCTGAGCCAATTATCTTACATTCCAATGTATTTAAACTACTATAATTTCACTTCTCTGGTACAATAAAATCACAAATGTTGCTACAATATGGTGTTTTATTGAGGCAATCCACTGAATCAAAATGGCGCTCCCTAACACTGAGAAAGGTGAGATATCATTCCTGCTCTTAATGAGAAAATTATACAATGAATATTTGAATAATTAAATACCAGAACTTTATGAAGCAGGGATTTTGTTAGAGTCCTATCCTCATTTAAATGGAGACAAAAGTCCCATGTAGCTAGGTGTTCACCCCCTCACTAACTGATAAAAAGTCATAACATTCTTTTCATTCTGGGGTAAAAATAGGGCAAAACAAAATACTGGGTTGTCAGAAAAGTCATGATGCATTTTTGCAACGAAAAACAGAAAAATACGTCATGACTTTTCCGACAACCCAACAGTTAGGTCTAAGTGGAACTGACTGGGCACTTCTTTTCCTCACGTATTCTCTGTAACCTTTATAAAAGTGAACAAGGAAGGAAGGATGTGTTCAGTACTCTAACTGCTTTGAAAAACAGAAGATTTGTAAAAGACAACACACTTAACACAAAACTTGAATTACCTTTATTTCCCCTACAGTCAACAATGTCTCTGCATCGAATTTTAAAGCAACAAAGTAAAATAAAATCCCCCAAATGACAAGGTATCAGAAATCCAGATTTAGTTACACTTTATTTGTGAAAATGTTCAGCCATTTTATTGGTCTGTAAAAGAACCATCATCTGGGTCAAAAATGAATTCTAGAAATCAAAGAATATTCTACACTTTGGAAAAGAAAATCATTAACATTCTCACTGAATATTGTAAATTACACTTTTCTTCATAAAAGGTACATACTATTCTGCACTTTTCCACCAAAAGCAGTGGTGTAAGTTATGCTTGTTTGTATAAAAAAAAGTTATATCTTGTGGCAGGAAAAACCCTTTCTCTTTCACTTTTACTAATCAACTGGAGAAAATTTTCAAGTCTATATAAAGTTGCCTATAAGCTGGAAAGTGAACATGTTCAATCTCCATTTATATTTTAGTGCATTTTTTGATGACCATCACATTTTTAAGAAAAGTAAGAAAATGCATATAGCATTAAAGAGTGTTTCATCAAATGCTTTAAGGGATTAAAAAAATATGGAGCAGATGACAAAAATCATTGTGATAGATGAAACTGTTATAAAATGAAAAGTCCAGGCAAACTTTACAAATCCTTGGTCATTTTGAAGAGTCACAGAAGATGAACTTTGGACACCTGTCCATTTTAAGGGTTTTTTCCTTAATCTCTTACATGTAAACATAGTGCTAACCTCAGTACTAGGATACAAACTCCATCCTGGTAAGCAACATTCTGTGCAGTTGCCATGATTTCCAAAGGATATAAATTTAGCCCTTGAATGAACAATGTATAAGATCTGCTCTGTTAAGTACCTGGTGAAAATAACTGCTAACAGCAGTAATGTGTCAACATAAAAAACTATCTGAATCAATTAATTACTCAGAGGTTCATCTTTGAAACAGCAGCTTCTTCTTAGAGCAAACACTAAGCAACAGAAAATGTACATTTGATGAAACATTCTTTGCATTGGAGAAACATGAAAATAAATATAATTCAAAGAAGTATAATTACGTTTCTAATACCTCTTTCTCAGAGCTGTACTAGTTTACTGTTCAAGAAGCTCGCATCAACATTTTGTCATTTGTAATTTATATATTGCTATTTGGGTAATTCAAATAAAATGCACGTCTTGTAAAAGAATAAAAACATTGACAAGTATGCATGTGCCAGGGACCAAATTAGAGGGTTCTTTGGTGCAATTAGTCCAAATTCTCAGATTTGAAGGATAAATGTACCAATAAAAAAAACCCTGCTGTTACACATTTACAGCAGTGCTCTGTCTTGCTTCACATTACAAATTGAAAATAGCTATTCTCAAAAAGCCAATTTTATTTTTTAAATCAGGCATTGCCAGAAAATTTTGTACATTAACCTGGACCAGTGATGGTTCTGTACCCTCTGTTGCTGTGAAACATGACATGAGCTAAAGGCAAAGACCGGTTCTCACAAGGACAACTGCTTCAAGTTAGGAACCAGAACAGTATATTTAGACAGTCTTCTTAGATATTTTCTTGCCTTTCTTAAAAACGAGCTTATTTTTAATGTAGCCACGCTTCCTTTTCGTAGTCTAAAAAGAAAACAGAACACATGGTGTTAGCGCAGGTTTCCTACAGATTAAATACATACACACATGGTTACTGCACTGTGATGAAGGCTGTCTTACTCTCAGCCCTTCTATGGCTGAACTCCTTGAACAGTCGGTGAATACCACTAACTGTTCTACGCTGAGTTTACTGAGATCCAAGATAAACTGGACTAGGTCCCTAGCTTTCAGATGCAATGACTACCAGAGCATTACTCAAATGCATATTGCATACTCTTTACCATCAGGTGAATGAACCCACACCTCCCCTTCTCAACCACTAACTGCTCAGGTGTAATAATCACATTGCAGGCATGACAGAATATAACACTAAACTTAAGGAATGAGAAAATGTTAAAGCTGCTCCTGGTTTGGCCTCCAAGAATTTGCTGTATGTCAGTAATACACATTAACTAGTAACTTTTGGAGCCAGTTTTCTTATTTGTAAAATGAGGATGATTGTAAAAAAATGAAACAGAAATACAATTACTTGGAATATTCTCCAATTTAAGTAGGAAAATAAGCACTTGAAAATGAAAAAAACACAAAAAAACACCAAGCATCTAGGAAAAAAACCATAAATATCCCTTGAGTTTCATAGATCTTTAAGAAAGTAAGATATTCTTAACACTTAGGATCCCACTAAAATACTTTCAACAGATGTTTTCTGGTATAAAAAACAAATTACTACAAATGTGGTGGCAGAACTTATTGTAAAAAGGTTTGCTACGTTAGAATCCTACGAGATAAATCGCATAAGCACATGTATCTGCCAATCTGATATACCCACAGATATTGAAAAAAGGAAATATTGTTTTGGAAACAAGTAATTTAATGCACTATCAAAGCACTGGGTAGCAGAGGCTGGAAACTCAAGAGACTGACCACTCGATTCAATTTTTACATTTAAATACAACTTTTAGAGGAGGTTTCAGAAACTTAGCATAAATCATGTATTGTGTACATTTATGATGTTCAGTTTAAAACAATTTATAATTTTTTCTCACATTGACAAGAATATAAGGACAAGGCAAAATGTAATCGTTTTTAAGGTTACAAAAATTAGCTGCTGTTAACTTGTTCACAATATATGTTACCTTATTATTTTATTAAGGCAAAAAGTAAAAAGTTTCAGAGGGCACGATTAAAAAAAAAATTCAAACCAGGTCAATGAGCTCGTTTCTTTATCACCATTACCTACAGTTTCTAACATGAAACCTTTCTGAGATCATGTTAAATGCCCCAGGTCTATGCAAAGTGGGTAGCTAGGCCCTCAGGGTATTTTTCTCCAGGGCCAGTGAGCCATGCTCAAAAGCCTTTTCTGCAGCCCTGGACTACAATTCCTAGTGCCTCAGCCATGTCAGCTTGGCAGTGGCAGGAACGCTCCCAGAATGACTGCTGTACCCATACTCCCACCCCCAAAGTAAAAACCAGGTGGACAGAGAAAAACAAACAAGCAAAAAACTTTCCTGGTACTAGTACAAAAACAGAGAACATAAAGCCATGGAAACTAGAAATTCAAAATCCATGTTGCTGGCTACTAGAGTATGTTTGAGGCATACAAAACAGACTATAAAAATAAATAAATTTTCTTTATCCATTCACTTATTCATTTTGGGGAAATAATGGGAAGACAAAAAGAGGTCAGATTAAGAAAATTCACTATGACAAGTTCAACTGCCTTGTTTTTCAGAAAAAGTAGATCTTAACTGGGCTTAGATGTTTTAGGAGTAACTGCCTTGAGACTAGCAGCATTTGCTTTGACTTCTGTACTGATGTGACTCACCCATTTCTCCTACCATATGCCTGTGAGAAACCAGACCATTTGATATAAAGACTGGTAAGTGAATTTGATATGACTAACATGAGTGTCAGCTGTATGTGACATATTCAAATACATTAGTCTAGATGTGGTAATCTATATCTGGCACAGAACTTATTTAAACTTATTTTAAAAGTTTCTGTCGACATATCATATAGCTAATACTCAGCACTTTTATAGTACAAATTAAAATAATCTGTATTCTGAACCTAGAGGGTGCCAAAAAAATGTACACATTTTAAGAAAAGCAAAACCTGTATTAAAATCATAATACTTGGGCCGGCCGAGTGGCGCGATGGTTAAGAACTGGCTTGGGACGCCAGAGGGCCCCGGTTCGGATCCCACATGTGGGGGCCAGTGACACTGCCCTCTACAGCTGAGATGCTGAACAACAGCTCAACCTGGAGCTGGGCTGCTGTGAGTCGCCGGGGACGGTGTAGGCTGCGGCCCCTATGGCAGTGGGTTGCCATGGGCTACCACATGTAGCCAGCAGCCAGTGTAAGCGGCCAGCAGCCGCAGTGAGCGGCCGTCCAGAAGCCGGCGACTGATGTGCCTCGCCTGGGAAGAGCGCAATGATGGTGCCAACTTGGGCCAGTGAAGCAGCGTCCTCCACAACTAGACTGAGGAACAAGACGACAGCATCTTGTCTGTTCCCCTTCCCCCAATTCCCCAGCACTGTTCCCATCCCCCCAATTCCCCAATAAAAATCTTAAAAAAAAAAAAAATTTTAATACTCAATATACACCAATAACAAAAGATGAATACAAGTCACATTTGACTTCTGCAATTACAAGAGATGCTCAAAGTGGTTACCATCAGCGTCCAGACACTTCTGATTACGGCGAACTACTGCTTGAGCATAGATAATAACTTAAAATATGTATACATTTTTTTGGCACCCTCGGTATTTGAAGCATATTTTGAGTAATGTAAAGCGATAAGACAAGTGCTTCAATGATTTAAAATACAGTATAGTCTCTTCTTACCCATGTTCAGTTACACTTGTTCTGAAAATATTTAATGGACAATTCCAGAAATAAACAATTCCTAAATTGTCAACCTCATGCCCTTCTGAGTAGTGTGATGAAATATCATGCCATCTATGTGCTCTGATGAACCAGGATGTGATTCATCCCTTTGTCCAGAGTCACTGTATACACTCCCTTAGTTAGTCACTAAGTAGCTCTCTCAGTTATCAGACTGACAAAGTATTGCAGTACTTGTGTTAAAATAAGCCTCATTTTACTTAACAATGGTCCCAAAGCGCAAGAGCAGTGTGCTGACGACTTGGACGTGCCAAAGCGAAGCCTTTTAAGGCACTTCCTTAAGTGAAAAGGTATGTATGTTTAAGAAAAAACAGTTTATGTAGGGTTCGGTACCACCTGCGATTTCAGGCATCCACTGGGGGTCTTGGAACATATCTCCCGAGAATAAGGGAGGACTACTGTAACTGATGCGAGCAATGTAAACCCAAGCACCTTTCAAGGCTTAAGACTAAAAACAACTAATAATTATTAGTATTATGAGGGTAGTAACTTAGAATACAACTTAACATTTCATGTTTCCCATCTCCCACAGAGGGCAACCTATATAAATTCTCATTTTTTAGTAGTCTTTTGTAGCAAAGATTAGATCTATTTGGCCTAAGTGAGCAAGAATGACCTCCAATAATATATTTTATATCTTATTAAATATTTATTATAAAAGAGCTGTAATAGGCTCATAATTCTTGCCTACAAGCTTTGTCATGATAATTACATTTAAAAATAATTATCTTAAGATAAATGATTTTTGTTTTATTCTGGACTCAGCCAACTCAAGCTTATTCTTTATTCAATGATTAATAAAGTAACATTATACTAAGAACAGAACATGAAAAATGCAATATAAATTTGCTTTGACCAAAAGATGAGGAACCAATTCTAGTATTAATTCTGTGTTTGGCATTTTTACTTTCACCAAGGTTCAGAAAGTGATGACCACAGACACGTCTTACTTTACTAATAAGTCTTAATAATGGGAATGGGACAAAATAAGCCATTACACTGCTGGAAAACCTCAGCTTTGGTTCTCTGATAGCTACTATGCTATCCAGAAAAAGGTGCTGTTTGGGATATCTGAGCGCTCAGTTTGAAAGCAGGCTAGGCTAGGCTAGCTTGCTATTTGTTTTGTATATAAACCACAGTATTTATAGACCTGGCAAATGGCAATTTATTAGCAATTTTCAGTAATTAGTTTTCAAACCAACCAACCTTGAGTTACCCTTTTATAGACATGACTCCACTTGACACTCACCTTCTTTGACAAATACTTCTGTTTTGGGAAAATGTTGGTGACTCGAGGTTTGTGGTCTAGCGTCTCCCTGTTATCAGGTGCTTTCACTTTGTATATCCTTACAAGCCAGTGTTCTGACGTAAAAGCCTCCTCCAAATGCTTGAATTTAATGTCCTTGTTTCCAATCTCAGCATTACGTGTTCGATCAAAACCTGGGGGTGTACGAAAATCCAGCTGCAAAAATGACATTAGTATTGGATGTTAACCATATTGGAAAACATTCAGTATTAGGAGGTAGTAAACGTTATCATTAGAGTAAAACTCTCCCCCTTTAAACTAGGAAAACAGAACCAGAGTAATATATCCTAATAGTTCTCATATACTGCTAACTAGAAAGGAAGAGAAAAACTAAATACATCAGAATTAGAATTTCACTAAATCCTTAGAGTGGATCAGGAGCCTGCAGGCATAAGAAAAACCAAAACAGCAAAATGAAATCCATCAAAGCCCTTTTTTTAGGTATGTAGGAGAACACAAGGGGACTTCTTTTCTGCCTCAGGGTCTTGCAGTATCTATTCTCTCAGCCTGAAAAGTTCTACATTCAGCTCTTTTGCATGGCTGGCTGCTTTCTTCCCTTTGGTCTCAAACCAAATACCATCTCTTTGGGAAAGCATTTTCTTGAGATTGGTGGTTGAGAAGTCTCCTCCACTATTTCCTTTTACTCTATTGTATTCATTGTTAGTGTTTTTATTTTTAAAATTACCTGTATCTTCCACCAGGATGTAAGCTGCATTATGACTTTATCTTATTCAGAGAGAGGCTTTATCTCCCCAGCGTTGTTTGCTCAATAAATGCACAAGCAAGCAGTGAAACTACAACCTGACAGTGGGAACTACAAAGGAAGTGTAAAAAGCCAAGTCAAGGAAGGATTTATGAGGAATAAAGAGAGTTTGAAAAGCTAAGGGTAAGGAGAGAAGACTTTAAGAAATTCTCAGACAAGTTTATGTTGACACGCAAAGCATAAGTGAAGCCAACTTGAAAGCAAATCTAAATCTACCCCAATGAGGGACTTGTTCTTGCACATCTGTACAGTGGAAAAGTTACACTTCATGTCTTAAACATACATTGAGTAGGGAAGGCATCAAAAGGAAGGCATCAAAATGAACGCATGCCAGCAGCACGGCTTAAAACTGTTGATAAATTAAAGGACAGAAAAAAACAAACAAACCCTTTGATGCTGTCATTAGTGAACAGAAAAACTAATCTTTGACACATTTTCTGATGTAGCTAATTATTATGGCTTAAGTGCTTCTTTCTTAGCATGAGTTTAGAGACCAGGCCTTTAGAAGAACTCGAAACACAAACAAAACCTTTAGAAGAAATCAAAACACAAACAAAAACCTTAATTTAGTAGTAAAATTACTGTCTGTTTTTTAAAAGCCACCTGTAATTTCAAATTAATAGTGATGAACATTATCTTGATCCCTGGTGTCTGAATAAAATTAAACAAGCAATTTTTCTAGTATCAACTTAACAGAACACAATATGGAATAAGGCAGTTTTCCCTGAAATCTTGGTGTGAAGGTTTAACTTTTATTATAGCCATGCAATCTAAGAGCCGTAAAGAATCTTAGAAATCAAGTCATCAGTCCAACTCCTATTATATACAGACAAGAAAAAAAAACAAGCCCAGGAAAGACATGTCTTATTTAAGGATTATATGATTTCACAGAGCCAGATCTAAAACCCAGGTATTCTGACAGTAAGTCCATTGTTCTTTTGGGCACAATGCCTCTTTGCACATTCATTCATTTTGTGGGCCCTTAAAGCTTTTGTACCACATCATTCTAATTTTCTAGGAAACTCTGACCCAGATAGTCATAGCTATCTCATAATGAAGAATACGGATAGAGTGAATATCTGAGATGTCTACATAACTAAACTCATTATTATTTCAGGCTTTTCCCCCACCAAGCAGCGAAGTAACCTACTTAATATAGTATCACTGTTTCCTAAGCTGGAAGACCTCTTCTTACCTGGAGAACAATGTCTTCAAAAAGCATGAGGCCGAAAGGTTGGATGGCAAGCAAAAGGTTGGATTTGAGCCTAGTGTTAATATTTTGGAAAGAAATATTTGATATGAAATTGTTTCCCTAATTTTTCACACAGAAGTTTCAGAAATCTAAATTTAATGGAGGTGGAAGAGAATCTTTCTTTAGATACGAACATTTTTCTTAAAGCATAACCAAAACATCATTATCCTGTGTTCTAGATGCAAACACAACTTTTAAAATATTCCTTTAAATAAAGGTTATAGAAAAACTGATGTAACTAACCTGCATTTCTCCAAATCTGTAGTATGACATTTTATACATAAGGCAATTCAACAAAGTGGGAGATCCTGCTTTGTCTACACGGAATTCTCCTTGCGGGGTGAAATAGTCACTTTCCTACAAGAAAGAAACCAGAAGTTTCTGTGCCAGTTCAATTTAACACATTCAAAGCTATTGGTTCCCCTCTACATTTCCCTGTAAGAACCAGCTTTTAGGGTATCTTCATAAAGTCATATTTAGTTGCATCTCAAAAAAATATTGTATCAGAGGATTAATTTATAAATTAAATGTGATCCCTAAAAAAACCCCACAAAACTATCATATATCTTTTTTAAAGTTGAATCTAGAAATCATTTATAAAAAATAAGAGAATCTAAGAAAACACAGAAAATGAACAATACTCTTTGTTCAAAGAACAAAGGGAGGGAAAGCAATTAATCCTACCAGATTTTAACCATGCTATAAAACTTCAATAGTTTTAAAAGTATGGTACCAACACCATGGTTTTAATACCAGGTAGATCCGCTCTCTCCAATTTCCCTATCCTCATTCCCATTCCTCTTTTTTAGAGTTTTCTTAAATGTTGTTCTTTATTTTCCCTATAAACTCTAAAATCAATTCTTTAATTGGGATGGGAAGTTATTTAAAAAACCTTAAGAGGGCCAATGTAGCACTTTTATAAATAGAAATTGTCTAGAAATTTACCCTACAGAGATACTTGTACATGGGGAAAATGATGAGTGCAGAAAGTTATTTAAGAAAATAATAATTACTATGGGCTCTTTTTCTTTTGGGTGGGGGTAAACTTATATTATATATCCTTTTAGATTTTACTTTTTGAACCATGTGGCTGTATTACCTAGTCACAGAGTTTTAAAATAGTGAATTTAAAAGGCATAGGAATTTAGAATTCCTATATAAATGTTAAAAGCATGTATCTGGAATTATCACGTCACAATTTTAATACTGCTAAAGGAAATCCACAAAAGAAAATCAACATACTGGGAAAATTAAGATTAATTTAATACAAATAATTATTAATTACAGTTAAGGGAAAATGTCACAGTATTTACATTTGATCAGGAAATCCAGGGCTTTGCTCTATTTCATCCCTGTCACATGAAACACATGCATATATTCTCCCAAAAGGTTCTTTTATTCTGGATCAGTGGTGAATCTTACTCTCATCTTTTGTGCCTTCATTATGTTAAACCACAGTGCGGTGAGCCTATTCTCTAAGAGCTCACAACTCAGTGTGAGACATATGGAGCAATCTACCTACAAAACAGGTTGTATGTGATTTGAAGATGAGTACAGACATGAATGTCCCAGAGAAGGGCTTCTGGAGAGGGGACAAATCTGTGGTGGGGAAGGCATCCTATCCCAAGAAAGAGAAGAATATAAAATACCATGTGTCAGATGAGTCAAGGAAAGAAACCATAGGGGAAGTTTCACGGGCTACAGTAGATTGACAGAGTGGGAAAAAACTGGCAGGGTGACAAGAGGTAAGTAAAGAAAGCGAAGTATTAAGGGGTTTGCATCCCAAGCTAAGGAGTTTGGATTTTAGACCACTGCCTTATTACAGAGACTACTGTGTAGCAGCCATTAGGCCAAGGCTTCATCTACAGTACTCCAAAGTCTCAGAACAGCATTACAAATGAATTATCCCTGGCATCCGCATTAGAGATAAGCAGAGGCTGACTAAGTTGCCATTATAGTACCAGAACACAGGACAAGACTTAGTGTTCAAAAGTATATAATTCTGACTGGCCAAAAATAACTTGCCCAAAGCACCATGATGATAGTTGGCAGGGTTTTAGTTCAAACTCATGTCTGTCTGGTTTCAAGGTCCTTTTCCCTAATCTATGGGAGACTTTTAAGCTATAAAACTTACATGGATCAATGTCACATTAGATTGGGAGAGGGAACAAGACTAAGGCAAAGACAGCAATTTCAAGGTTACTGTCCTGTTTTAAGTTTATGATTATAAGAATGAGTAACAGTGGAAGCAATGGAAATGCAAAGAAAGGGCAGAAGTAAAGCAAAGGAGTCAGAGCAAGAGTCTTGACAAGGGATAGCTTCAGAGGGGAGAACAGAGGTATCAGGTATGGGTTTCAAAAGTTTTACAACTGGAAAAATGCTTATAGTATCTTTAATAAATAGTAAAGTAAGAGTGAGACTAATCTGGGGGCTAGGAGGATGTAATTAGCAAGATAAGAGAATTACTTGGACACTGTTAGCTGTCTTTCACAGGCCTGAAATAAGTTTCTTACCCGAATGTCTTTTGGATGTTCCCCTTCAGCTATCCTAACCATCCAGAGAAACTTGTTGATGTCATCACCAGAATAGCCAATAACCCCTCCAAAAATAACCAAAACATAATCTACATCGAGACGCCTCATGATTTTATAGGCTGCTGTTTCATTTGAAGACATAGCTTTTCCCACCTACAGCATAAAAAAATGAGAATGTGTGTACTTAGTCCCACAATATGCTAAAAATGAAAATTAATGTATATTTTTACCTTAAGATAGAATGCATCTCAAGAGTTTGACTTACATGAAATTTCTATAGAAATGATTTGCTATCAATTCAACAAATTTACTGAGATTTATAAGCATCTCACTTACTATAACCGATTACAGCAGAAATGTCAAAATCAAAATACAAGTTCCAATATTTTTCTAATAATTAAGTTTCATGAAATTAATATTTTAATATAAAAGCAGGCAAGCTTAAAAGAAACAAAATTTCTCATAACTTCAAGGCCAGGAATGACCAGCAATCTAACACACACCAATGTGTTCTTCTCCTCAGTCTACCAAACATCTCACGACCAGCTACAACACCAATACAAATAAAACTCATTTGGTTAACACCCATTATCTATTTAAAATCTTTAAAGAACAGAGAAGTGATTAGCTCCTTAATTTATGTAAATTAGTTATTTAACAGAATGAACATAATTTACATGCCTATAAAATACAGTACATTTGCTGTACATATTTGCAAATAATTATCTTAATTTATAAAATAGAAAATACAAGTTAAATATGTATTACCTTGAACTCACTTTATTGAATAAATGTATAGATGCTGTAGAAATGTATAAAGAGGAATTCTGAGAATTTAGCAAGCAATGAGTACTTTCACCTTCATTTTTCCTACTTAGTTAAAAGTAGAGCTTGATTGCTAAGTAGTAAATAAAGATTTGTAATGCTGATCTTGTTTATCGAATACTTACCAGTGCTATGTGGCTGTTATTCCAGGTGTTATTATCCACCAAAGTCGTTCTATTAGCCATTCCAGCTATCTGATACCCATAATCCCACCAAGACATCACTCGGGCATGTTCATCTGTATTCTGCCTTAGCCAAAAGTAAGCTTCTCTAAAATCATCTAAGATATTCCTGGTGCTGAAAAGAATCATAATATCCTTTTAAATGAGATCTATAAATGTGAAAAGGGTAGCTTAAAATCTTGAGGAACAAAGCCATTGAATAATTTCGCATTTTAAGGATAGTAAGTAAAAGCCTCAATGATGGGGTGGGGGTGGGGGGCGGAATCAATAAAGAGCTAGACTAATACTTTTCAAACTTTAATATGCATATAAATCACCTGGATATCTGGTGGAAAACAAAAAAAAAGCAGATTCTGGTTTAGTGGTTTCTGGAGTGGGGCCTGATATTTTGCAGGTCTAACAAGCACCCAAGTGAAGCAAAAGCTGGGGTGGGAGGGTGGGCAGGCAATATATAAATCAGCTGTTCTTCAATTTTAGCCACATCATAATCACCTGGAGGGCTTATTAAAACAGATTGCTGAGCCCTGCGCTCAGGTCTGATTCAACAGGCTTAGGTGGGATCACGAATTTGCATCTCTAACAAGCTTCCTGGTAATGAACAACAGGTTCTTGAATAATTTTCCTTGTGAGTTATAACACTGACAAGATGCCATATGAACTTATTAATAAATCTTGTTCAGTTAATCTGTGGTAAAATTGGTTTCATTATGTTTTTTTGATTTAAGTCACAGGACCTATCAACAACGTTAATTGAAAACTTACTGTGTGCCCAAGGACCACATTTTGAGAAAAACTAATGTATGTGTTATATATGCAAAGATATTCTGGACAAGAGAATAAAATACAATGACTGCTATCCACATCTACCAAAGGGGCTGGCCAGGGAGCAAGGCAGCAAGAAAAACATGGTAGATTCAAATGCAGAGTCTCAGGAACATTCTTTGAATTCTAACTTTAAAGACAGAAAAAAAGGGTAGTATAAAATCCTTCTGTAACCAAGTTACTTTCTTACCCATCATGATTGTAAGAGGCCAGGACCACACTTGGACTGGAGTAGGCATTGCTTGTGACCCAGGTACAGTGGACGGCGAACATCATCAATAGCATCAGCATCAACATGGTGACAATACTTTTTATATTAGGACCTAATCCCTCTTCAGTTTTTTCCTGTTCAGTTACATGTTTCCTCACTTTACCTGCCTGAAGATACAAAAAACTGGTTAGACAAATTCATAATTTGACTTGCTTCATGAAGACACTCAAGGGGGAAAAGTTGAGGAAATGTAATCTGTCAATTTAATTATTTGAAAAGGAAAATGTATAACCATCAGGTATTCTTGTGTGAGTGATACAATGTTTTTTAAAAATTATCAAGGTAGATTCTGAAGTCAAACGTGAATGAGGTTTCCTGGAACTATACCCAATCCCGGAGCTGGTCACAGAGCAAAGTATCTCCAGTAAGGAGCTGCTTCCAAACCCTGTTTTCCTTAAATGTAAAGGAGACATCCAAATGGCCTCATTTTGGCAACCTTTTCTTACAAAATCTGAATTCCTCATTCTGAAAATGACACTGTCCAGCTATAATCCAGACCACGTAGAACTTCAGTATAGGACATAAACTGCATGATCAGAATCAATCTTCCAGTTTCCAAACCTTCCAGATTCATTTTTGAAAACAACATCAAAAAGAGAACAGAGTCATATGTTCTAAATTGTAAGGCTAATTTAAAAAACCACAAAATAGAACATAACCACAAACACAAAAGCAGGTACGTGCTTATTAACACAAATGTGTATGAATTATATTGGACTATAGTAGGGAAAGAAAGAGTTTCAAAGTTAATACTTATACTGGGAAGTTTCATTGCTTATTGGTATTTTAAAACCTAGTTAACATTCAAATAAAGTTTAATAATGTCATCCAAGACAAAGTGCTCTACTCGTAATTCTTACAAGTCTTTTCCACACTTGCACCAAATATAATCTTGCTGTTACCTGAGAGGTTAAAAGTAAATTACATTATATTGACCAGCTGCCTATTGCTAACAAACTAGAGGCTTTCTTTTTAAAAAGGTACTTTATTCCCTTTATTTTACTATTCAATCAACCAAATAATTAAAAAGTTTACATAGAATAGGGATCTCAAAAACAAGCACTTGTACACATGGTTTCAGAAAGGTTTATAATGCTCAATTTTATGTAGTTTAGTAGAGCACCAGGTTTCTGCTCTCAAAAATAGAGGGGTTCTTGATAAAACCTGACCAAAAAGAAATGAGAATTCCTTAATTGTCTGATTACATTCCATTTTCTTATTGTGAGCTAAAAGACCAACCAGAATTCAAATTTTGAGGCAAACAGTAGAGACCAATTAGAAATATCACAGGTTTGTCTAAACCTTTGCTTAATCACATTTCTTACTATGTATAGTTCTTACTGTGGTGGAAAAATAAAGCACATAAAATTTTTAAAGGCCTTACTTTAGATTCCCCACCTTATCATACAAATTTTCTGGGTTTCTTTTGTCATCCTCATCACTGCTGTCCTCCACAGGTGGGTTTTCCCTCTTCATGTCATCCCCCAAATAGTGCTCAAAAACATTTGAGAAGGCAATTGCAGACAGCATACAGACGACTGGAGTCAGAGTCAACATCAGCCGCACCATCACTCCCGCAAAGTAGACAGCACTGATTGCATACAGAGCAACTGCAAAGACAAGCTCTCTTATAACACTTCAGAAAAGAAAATGTTCACAGGAAACTAAATATTTAATACATTATAAACCAAATCTAAAATTAGACAAACATCTCATAAAAGAGCTAATTGTTTTTAAATTGATAATGCTGACCGAATGATTTAATAGTCATATTTAGAAATTATAACTAATGTTGACTAGGTAAACACTACATGTCAACAGTTTATAGAGAATGCATCATGACTCAAATTTAATTATAGTTGTTACGGGGAATGAAACTATTCATTATTTGTCAATAGCATCTCATATTAGAAAATCCATAGCTGATGGATGAAAACATATTTGGTGAATTGTATTATTAGGCACAGTAAGTTAGTAGAATCAAATAAAGTCTATGAAAAGCTAGTGCCAATATCTGGCATGTAAAGTAAGAGTGGGATGAGAATATAATTAGTCAAAGTTATTTGTAAAGTTACTGCTAATAGACTTAAAAAAATTCAAAGTAATTCCCAACAGCCAAAGCCTTCCGCATATATGCTAACCAGAGGGAAAGGCTCTACTACTATTTCTGGCTGAAGGTTTTACGAGTAGGTTATGTGAATTTATAAAGTCAATGAGTCAGTTGACTGTTCTCTCATCTGAAGCTAATTAAAATTTATTTTCCTAACTAAAAAATACATGTATTAGACCATGTTCTTAAGTGTACAACTCAATGAATTTTTATATATGCACACACCTATGTAATTACCATCCATATCAAAATATAGAACATTTGTATTGTATACTTTCTTAGGATTCCCCCATGCCTCTTCCCAGTCAGTAACTGCCCTCCCCACCACCCATAAAAAAGATAATCACTATTTGGACTTTTAAAAGCATTGATTTAGTTTTCCTATCCTTGAACTTCCTAGTAATTAAATTATATAAAAATGTTTTTTACTGGCTTTTAAAAAATTTACCAATGCTGTTCTTTTATTAATTGCTGTTGTATTCCGTTATACAAATATTGGGTTGTCGGAAAAGTCATGACGCATTTTTGCAACAAAAAACATAGAAAAAATACATCATGACTTTTCCAACAACCCAATACATCAAAATTTATCTATTGTACAGCTGATAACCTCTGGAATATTTATAATTAGGGACTATTATAAAGTTGCTACGTGCATTCCTAAACATGTCATTTATTGGACATATGCACTCACTTCTTCTGGGTATATGCCTAAGATTAGGAGAGCTGAGTCTTAGGGTGCGCGATATGTTTAAGCTAAATCTTTCTGAAAGATGCAATATTAATATGGCCTTCTCCAGAGGCATTGATCTATGTAAATTAGAGAAAAATGAGTGCCATCCTTTGGTTAGAACTCATGTAGGTGCAATTTTTTTTCCTTTCCTGACTTCACTCTGGAATAGTAACTTGAGTGTCACTCATGGTCCAGGCCCCATACTTGTACAAGTTTAAGTCCAAGTCCTGGTACTACAGGTTATTTACTCGTGTGACTGTGCATGTTACTTCTTTTTCAGTTTCAGGTTTTATTACATGCAAAACAGCCCCAGGATACTAAATCTTTGGTATCTACTTATTTTGTCCATTTATATTTTGAATGCCAGATCCTGAACACTTGCTTTTAAAATAGTTTATATTTCTAAGTCTTGTTAGTTGAAAGTATACACAAATCTATCGGTTAAGAGGGTGTTTACTTGCTCCATTACAAAACGTACTCTGCACTGAAATTTCAATGATGGATGCCCCTGCAAACTTCTTCCTATTCAATCAGATCTAACTAAGAAAGTTAATAAGTCAAGAAAATACTGTAAATAAAAGTTATAATTTCCAATTCTCAGCCACAAACTATAATATTAACCTCTTGGAACATGTAATAAATTGACTGAAAATTTTATATACTAGTCCTAAGTTAAAACAGAATATATATAATGCAAATTCACTGGATTTTTCTTGCTTAAGATGTATGCAAAATAAGGGAGGAAATTTATCTTGACTACGCAGTTATGCAAAGAACAAAACTTTAAAGTGAAGTGATAATCTCAATACTGAAAATAATTGTTTTAAATCAAAGTATTTATCAAAAATCTCTTACCAAATACTCTTTCGTCGTTGATATTTTTAATGCAGAACCATAGGCCTGCTGGGAAGGTACACACAAGAATATGTAGATCAAAGAAGAAAGATACCCAAGTCGTAGGCTGATGCTCAGACACTGATGCAATAATTGGAATGTGTATTTTTGCATACCTGGTATTTAAAAAGTTAGTATTATTTAAAATTAAATGATAAAACAGTTCTTTTTAGACAAAAAAAAATTTCTTTGATTGTAGATATGGTTCCTATTTCCCATCCCGTCTCACTTAAAAGTATATTCCAATGTAACCTGCAATACTGGATATAAATCTGATCCACACTGGTAAAACTAAAACTAATATGCCCTCCCTAAAATTGGGAGAATTATCTAAGGCCAATTATATTAGAAAAGTATTGGCTCTATTTAATACAAAAATTTTTGCTCAAACAGGAATTTGTTCTGCAGTTTAACTTAGCATCGTCTATGTTTGCATCAACAAGGTTCATTACCTTTTGGACTTATTACTAGCAGATATACCTTTTTCCAGTTAGATAGCATATTGCCACAGGACTTTTCTTAACAAAGCAATGGCATAGAAGCAGGTGAGGGAAATGGAAAGGACAGGACAAATTATTCCTAAAATGCCCTGAGATTTCAAAGTAGTCCATTAAAGTTTAGAAAGCAAGAATAAGTAGGACTGATAAATATTTAACCCAGTAATTTAACCTAATCAGAATAACTGTCTACAACAGGGGTTTTCCCTCAAACTCTCTGGTGACCCACTGGCTGATCTCTTCAAGTATGTGTCCACAAGTTAGTTTCAGTCATTTATATGTAATTACCTTATGCCCTTTAATTAAACCTAGGCATGAAACCTTCTGATATCACATCAAAAGATAGGCCCATTCAATAAACTGTGGTAGGTTTTTAAAGAAGACAGAACCGTGGCAACAGGGGTGAGGGGTAAATTACCATCAACAGATTTTTTTTTTTTATCCTTAGGAAAACATTTTAGGGACAAAATCTTTTATTGAACTAGTTGTTTAATTTAAAACCAAATTTCAAAATTAATTCATTTTATAATAGCACTCTTAAAAAACACAAAAATATTCTTTAGTATAATAGATTAAAAATATCAAACTTAAGATAATATGGCATTTGAAAAAATTTTTCATTTTTTCTTAACATCTACAGCATATTGGTTTATTCCATAGCACCTAGCCTTAATGATTAAAAGTTAAACATCACTAATAGATGGAAACTTTGAATACATTGGTAAAAATAAAAATCAATTATTAAAATTGCACAAATGTTACCTGAAATGTTTTGACAAAACTAAAAAAAGGAGTTGCCCACACAGAACAGAAATACATGACTTACATATCATACTAAATAAAGGTGCATTCCAAACAGATATTATAACAAAGAAAAACATAAAAGATTCAACATTTACTAAACTAGTATATGGTAGGTACTTTAGAAATGTTGCCCAAGTACTAATGAAGATATTCACAATAAGAACAGAGGAATAAAGGGCATTTTAATATAATGAGGGCAAATAACTTATCCGCACTTACCCAGTATCCCACAATGAGTAAAACCTGCCACTCCACGGTGCAATGTAACCTTGGAAGGAAAAATGCAGAGGAAATTAATCTGCCTCTATATTGTTTTTGTTTGTTTTATTGGTTTGATGTTTACTGAATAATATGGATTAAGTTAATCTAATATTAAAAGAATTTCAGTTTTCTCTTGTAGGTGACAACATATTTCATAGGCTGGCAGTCAGATAAAATAAGGTAAGTGATCAAATAAAAACAAACATCCATGGAGATTACATTTTCAGAGAAACATAAGTTGATAGATAAAACTACAGGAAGTTTTCTAATTCTCCCTTAAACTTCTAGTTCACTAGTAAAATAAAGCTAAGGCAGTAAGATAGCATTGGATAATTTTTGA
Organism: Hipposideros armiger; assembly: GCF_001890085.2. Lineage (NCBI taxonomy): Eukaryota > Metazoa > Chordata > Mammalia > Chiroptera > Hipposideridae > Hipposideros > Hipposideros armiger. The sequence continues at coordinate 1,222,548 of NW_017731774.1, read as the reverse complement.
AAGGGGGAGGTATTTAAATGATCTAATCCAGTAAGTAAAATTTAGATAAATTATCAAGATGATTTTAAACATTCATGCCCTTTACTCCTATCAATTAATTCTTCATGATTTTATGAGCTAGGCTGGTACATTCACTTAACAGATGGAATACCTTTAGAAAGAAATTGACTTGTTCTAGAGACTAGTTAAGTCAGAATCAGAAAGCAACTTAAAATCCAAAAGCAGACTGAAACTGATTTGGTAGATTGTTTAAAAGTAAGTGAGACATGCTCAAGAGTGCAAGCTCTGAGCAACAGGGTCGCTGGTTTGATTCCCGGCCGGAGCTGAGCTGCCACTGAGCTGCCAACAGGTGGCAGGATGGCTCAGCTAAAAAAAAAAAAAAGTAGGCGAAAGAGAGAACATATGCACACAAGAAGAGGGAATGCATGCTGTAGAGGTTAACATGGGAAGCTTTGAATTTTATACAGTTTGGGCCTGTTCATCTATCATTAGAAGGATGCTTGAAAGTGAATTTATCAGATCCTGAAGCAGCAAAATTAAGATAATGTTAAAAATAAAAATCACAGCTTGTAGTGCAATTCATATTTAGATCCTTTGACTATTAATTTTGTATTGTTTGTAAAGACTACGACCACAATATTTGACCCCTTAGGATAAATGGAACATGCACAACATTTTAAAAACAATTATCTTTTTGAATAATTTAGAGTCAAGATTCACATCCTACAGGTGATGAAACCTACCTGTGTAAGTCAAATAGATGACACTAAGAAACACAGCACCTGCAGCTACCGATACACCCAAAAAGAAAAGGGTCTGGAATTCTTGTTTTGTTAATCGGTCTCTCAGATACTGCAAGAAAGCATAAGCTTGCAGCAAGGCAAAGACACCTAATCAGAGAAAAAGGTCATATAAATAATCAACAAAGCACTTTTACAAGGACATTAAAAAATGTTAATTTGGAAGAGATTCTTAGAAAACCCTGTATCATTCATATTAAAGACTAGTCATTTCATCAAACCAACATTTCCTTTGTCAAATGAAAATTAACCAATTAATACATCCAAAATAATTGTTATACTTTTTTTTTTTAAATGATCACACTCCCCATACATGTTCCAGGAAAGAAAAATCCCATTTCAGTATCTGGAGCCCATTTAGCACATTAAATTCCTCCCTCTGCCCCATATTTTAATGACATGTTTTCTAGGGGGGCAAAAAATAGAAATGTCATTAAAAAACAATCCTAAGATTTACTAAAAGATACAAATGACTTGGATCTGGAAAATCCTGATATATAGTTACTTTTTATAGTTGAGGCTATGACCTTAATTACACACTTATATAAGATTCTATAATAGATAAAAGAGTGAGTGCTAAGATAAACAAAATTAAGGCATTAATAGCAAAAAGTATTTAATTGTCAAAATGTACAAAACACAATACAAAAGCATTAGGTGTAAAACTAGAAGAATGAGAACCCTAACCCATCTGAAATATTGATTTTTCTTTAAAAAAAAATAGCAATAAGGGTTATTTTTAACAGTACATTTTAGAATGATTAATAAGTATTATCAACTATTTAGAGTTTAGAAAATGTAATAATGAATATGTACAAAGAGTAAGGTGATTGTGCATTTACACAGACACTGCTATACACGATTGAATACTCCAAACTGAATATATATCTCTCAAAATATTACTTGGTAATTTTAAAACATCACATTAGAAATGTAAGTAAAAGTATTCACAGATTTGAAAATGCTATATAATAGTATATTAAGTTGTGGGTTCTTAACATTTGTGGGGAGGGAGTGTTACAAGAGCCTCACTGAGAATCTGATGACAAAAGCTACGGATGGGGAGCATTTGAGATCTTGCTCCCTGCTCCCCAGCATGTGTCATCAGTTTGGCTCAAATAAACTCTTATAAAAATTCAAAAATAAATAAATGAATAATTAAAAGCTATGGAACATCGCCCCCAAAAGTTAAATATACTAATACTTACAAAATGTTACAAATAAAATAATTACCTACGGCCTTCGTATGGGCCATGGACCTCGCGTTCAGAATCTCTGATAAAGTTTTATTCTATTCACAGATCTCCCATTACCTTGTTAGTTGTGACCCAGATTAATAATGGCAAAATACTCTGCTTATATGGAGGGGAATTATATGACTTTATAATTAATATAAAAGCCATTAATTCCAGTTAGCAGGTATAGATAAAATATTTTAGTGAGAGGTAAGAAACATAAAAATGAAATGTTCCATCTATATTTGCTGAAATGGAAACTCAGTAGTACAGTAACTCAGTATACTGATATACTATTTAATATTTGTTTATAGAAGTGAATATTATTTACTGTTTGCAAGTAACATGAATTGTGCAAAAAGAGATGCTCTGCTTTTCAAAACAGCAGTGGCTGAGAAGATAGGCAATTCTGAGAACACTAGCAGAAAGTCTCAATAAAACTATGATATTCTTATTTTACAGTGGGTGATATTTTAGAACCAATATGATAAAAATTAAAAACAAACAAAAAATACCTTGAAGACTGTCTAGTCATATAGTCATACATTCTTTAGAAGGAAAATAAATATTTTCTTATACCTGCAGCTGCCATGTGTTCACTTGTTCTGATTGGCTGGAATCCCACAAAGGGTATCTGCATGGATAATATTAAACCCACAATGTAGAAAGTGCTATATGCTATAAAGACAAAACAGGAAACAAGGATAGTTTACTACTACATTAAGTGCTTCAAACGTAAATATACACATAACTCGTATCTTTTTAGCAAAGTTTTAACTGAACTTAATTTTAAGAACAGAACCTTGAAGTGACTGTTCCACTTATACTATTTTATAGTTAATCATACATTACAAATCACGAAAATTCTTTCTGCCAATTTAAAAAAATTATTTTAAGTACTTTATTTTGTAAAATATAATTTAGAACAGTTTAGGAGACTGGTGCTTCTTTGCTCTCCCCAAAATAGAATCAAACTTCTTCAATCATTAATAACCACTGACATAACCTAAGAAGCTACATAATATATAAATGAAATAAGTAAACACCCTTCCTATTGGCATTAATCTAAAGTATGCATGACCTAGTGAATATTTATCGTCATCATTATATGAAGAGCTGTTATCTCAAAAGTTCTCAAGTATTTCATACCTTTTTTTATAGTCTCTTACTACTCTTAGTACAGTACTTAACAGAAAATAAGGACTTAATACACAGAAGTCAGGCCATAAAACAAACTAGTTATTGAATTTACTAGGCTCTAATGAAGGAAACCTATTTGCTCTTGCCATTGAGTATATTATAATATTCTTGGCTTGCACCAACCTAAATGTACAGGCAAACTGGGGAGGGGTTACAATCTGTATAATAAGACTTGTTTAGTATTAAGGTGTTCACAGACCACTATTAGATAATTATACAGAAAGTTGGAATCGCTATAATTAAAAATTACTTAGAAATGAAGATAAAGCCCATCTTAAGTGAGTTAATGTGAAAATCATTACACTTATAAAGCTTATTCACATCATTTTATGAAGCAGTCAATATTCAGTTGTTGGCAAATAAAATACTCTATTAGAAAAAATGACTGGAGGTATATTTAGGAAAAAAACTATTATAGCATACATACAGCATATATTTCCCTTCACCCAACTTAGTTGAAAAGAAAAGTTTACTTGCTTTTAAAAGAACCCCATTTATAGAAGGTAAATTATGGGCTAATGGTTCAAGTGTTAAGTTGCCTCCCAAGCTGTCTGATAAGAGATGACTTATAGTGTTAGGAAAAGGGTAAGAAGCTCAAGAAAATTTAATAGAATGAACCAAATGTATGTGAGTAAAATTTCTGATGACCGCAAGCTAATGGAGTACTGGTGATCTAGGAGACTGCAGCAATAATCCATCCCATATAATGTACTTTCCAGATATATTAATGTTGGAATGGAATTACCCTCAATGAGGTATTTGAACACAAATGCAAAAAAGTTAAGTAAATAAGAATTTCTATGTTACATGATTTGAACTGTCAGCCTATTATTTGGTTGATGGGTTTTCTAATATCAATATGTTTCTTTTTACAAATCAGTCCTTTTGTAGATGTCCTGACAAAAGGTTTGGACAAGAAGATTTATACATTAACCTAAGACTCTACAAACAACAAGACTTTTTTAAACACCTGGAGCTGAGGAACCAAACCCTAATCAAACCCTAGACAAATACTGAACAGACAAAGGAACAACTAGGAAGACCAGGCCTGAGAAAACCTTATGTCATTTAAGTGTTTTAATTACAGTTAATTCCACTTGCATCCAAACACCACAATCTCTCAGACTGGATTTCTCTTGTTTATAAACACAAGTGAATGAATATTGTAACACTGTCATGGAATTTGGGTTAAATAGGATAAATGGCACATGAACAAAAAGGTGAAGACTTAAAAAAAAAATGAGGTGAAATAAAATCATCTTAAAGTGACCAATTCAGGGGCAAGTCATTTTAAAGCGACTAATTCAGTACACTCATAATGTGCAATCACCACCTCTCTCTACTCCCAAAACGTTTTCATAAAAAGAAAACTCCCTCCTCATTAAGCAGTTGCTCCCCATTCTTGCCAGTCCAGCCCAAGGCAAACACAAATCTCCATCTGTCTCTCCGGATTACTGGCTGGTTCTTAATTGAAAAGGTCATGGGGTTTTTTTGTTTGTTTTTAAAAAAAAAATACAGTAAAGAGTAGAAGTCTCTGGTCCATTTACTTCCCTTTATGTCACATTTTCCAGAAATAATCACTAAAAGGTATGGTGGGCACAAAAACACACATTCATATTCTCTCTCTTCAAATTGAGCTATACTGTGCTTGGTAGTGTAAAATTTTCAGCAATTACTTGTTTGGGAACCACTAATGACATTTCTTCTCAGGATTTGCTCAAGTACATTTCCAGGCATATTCAGAAAAAGAAGAAGAAACCCAATAATATTCTCAATTCGGCGGTTTTATGCAACTTCACAAAAACATTTATTGTTATTAGTAAACAAGAAAACACGTCATACAGAAGCAGATGCACTAGGGTTCAAGTTAATCATAAGAGAAATGGAGATGAGTTCAAGAAAAAGAAAAGCTCAGGAAACTTTAAAGGCTGCAGTCGGGTCTTTCATTTGTATTACTTTGTAAACACAGGTTAATATCAAATCAAGCTGACCTAATGGAAACAGACAAGTTCTCAACAGTACCTCTGAAATTCCTCTATCCAAATTAGCCTCATTTATACCTACTTTGTATGCACCAGTGATATAAAGCTGATATATGCAATAATCCAAAGATAACCATTTTCTTTTAAGAGAGCTGGATTCATGTCTTCCGTAGTTTATATTTTTTGGATCACTGATCCTGAGATGTTTACATAGGGGGATATAAGTTCTATTTCATAGCACTCTTTAATACACAGATAAGTGTTTTCATTAAATAAAATTCAGGATTGCATGTCAGGTAATATAAAATATCACAAACTCATCTTGCTTAATACTGCCCTTCTCCTTGAATCTGTAAAATTAGGTATACATCAATTTAAATGCCATTTACAACTCATGATTTAAAACAGAGAATAAGAATTAGATATACCGAGTAGAAAGAAATAGTGAATTAACTTTCAACTCTTAAAGACAATCTCTACTGCAAAATGAAAACGTTTTTCTCCAGGCTATTTACTATAGCATCTAACAGTGTGTTCAAGACATTCTAAAAATACGAAATCCTTTTAACAACAATCCTATGCTGTAAGAGTTAGGTATCTAATAATTGGGAAAATCAGACATGTACACAAATAACGACAATACAATAAAGGAAGTGCATGCGAGCATGGTGGAAAAAACCCTAGCACTATAAAAACTTCAAGGAGGGAGAGATTTGCCTCTTCTGGACATGAGCACTAAGAAGCAATCGGCCACACTGGTACCATTCTCTAATGTTCTCAGAAGACCTCAACAATACAAACTCATAGCAATCATACACCACCAATTCCTCCTACCAACTCTCTAGGAAACTTGACCAAGCAACTATCCACATCTATTACAACTTTGTACCTATCCACGTTAACCTACTTTTCTTACCCTTTAAATCAGAATGCAGCTTTCCATCAAAGGAGTGAGTTCTAAGGAAATGCACACCACCAGTCATGTTGTAAATCATGTATTACACCATGAAAATGTTACCACACTGCCATCCTGTGGAAGCACAGTTACTGACATTCACTACTGAAGATCATACTTGAATGTGCAAGAAAAATTACCAATAGAAAGATATATACAAGGTCTATTATTCTTTGATTATTTTTAAGCAAAAAAAAAAAAAAAGGAAAAGAAAGAAACCTCTGACTTGGGACAAATAGTAATCTAAACAGAGCCTAAATATCTTTCACTCTTAAAGTACTTATTTTTTAAAAAAATATCTAAGGAGGGGAGGGCGGGGGTAGACCAGATCGATACAGAGAAGAGAAAAAACCACTGCCTTTGACTTAAGGTGCACAAATGAGTTGTTTTTATAAGATAAAAGGCACTGAAAGGTCTGATTCAAATTGCACTGAAATTTTAGTTTTCAAGAAGCTCCTGAGGTTCCCCAAACCAACAAGTATCTTCTGTGACAAAGAAATAACAATTTAGGATGCCTAACGCATCTCTTCCATCGGGCTGTTCCTGAATTTTATCTTTTTATAATAAACCAGTAATCTGGTAAGTAAAATACTTCTCTAAGTTCTGTGAGATGCTCTAGTAAAATTAATCGAACCCAATGAGGGGGCTGTGGGAACCTCTAATTTATATCCATTCTGTCAGAAGCAGAGGTGACAACCTGGACTTGAGATTAGCATCTGAAGCTGAGAGGACCGTTTTCTGGGACTAAGCCCTTACCCTGTGGCATCTGATGTTATCTGTGGGTAGATGGTGTCAAAACTGAGTTGAATGGGAGGACACCTACCTGGTGTCTGAGATAGTTTGGTGGTATGGAAACACACACACACACACACACACACACACACACACACACACACACACACACACACACACACAAACACACACATACCATGGAAGAGACCAGTGGTACATTATATTAGTGGTAAATGAAACAAAACAAAACCAGAAGAGGTTATCTCTGGGGATGAGAATTTAGGGAGTGAGCCAGTTAAGGAAAAGGCAGAGAAAGAAGCTGCTGATTTTGCTTATAAACCTTATAGTAATATTTTATTTTTTCACTTATGTATATTTATTACCTTAAAGTTTAAAGTTATAAATAAAAATAAGCACACCACTCTATTAGAAGTTGTGTTTTAGTTATTTATACTTTATATAACAATTCACTGTTATTTCTCCACTACATTTCCCATAATAAAAAATAGTTGTAATGAAAATTTTCAGTTTAAAAAAAAAGGAACAATCTTTAGACTCACATTGGGGTTTTATCCCCTCAGTCTTTATAATCACCTCTCTCAGCCTCTGGAACTCTTTATGTCTTTTCTGGCTATTCCTTCAAAATTTTAACATCAACAACAGAGACAAACACTTAAATAGCACCATGTGTTATAAGCTGTTTTCACACATTAACTCATTTATCCTGAAAACTCTGTGAGGTAGGAATTACTATCTCCGTCTGACCCATGAGGACATAAACACATAAAGAAACTATGCAATTTGCCCAAAATTACACCACTAGTAACTGAAGTAGGCCAGGAACTGAATCCAGTTAATTTGGCTCTGCGTTGCTATTCTGACCCTCTATGCTATGGTACTTCTCCTTTATGGTTACATCATCACAAATTCTCTGTAAGTCTGTTTCTATACTATCTTCTGCTCTCAAGATCAAGGTTTACCTAAATGAATGGGACTATATCAAACTAAAAAGCTTCTGGCACAGCAAAAGAAAATATAAACAAAACAGAGAGGCAACCAGCCAAGTGGGAGATTATTTGCAAACAACGCCTCTGATAGGGGCTAATATCCAAAATATATAAGGAACTCATACAACTCAAAAACAAAAGGACAATCCAATTAAAAAATGGGCAGAGGACATGAACAGAAACTTCTCCCAACAAGACATACAAACATGGCCAACAGATACACGAAAAAATGTTCAACTTCACTATTAGGGGAATGCAATCAAAACCAAAATGAGATACCACCTCACACCTGTTAGAATGGGTATCATCAACAAGACAAATAATAACAAGTGTTGGAGAGGCTGTAGAGAAAAAGGAACCCTCATACACTGTTGGTGGGAATGTAAATTGGTACAGCCTCTATGGAAAACATTATGGAGGTTCTTCAAAAAACTAAGAATAGAATTACTATATGACGCAGCAATCCCTCTCCTGAGTATCGACCCAAAAAAATCTGAAAGCATTTATCCATAAAGATGCATTGTACTCTGATGTGCATTGCAGCATTATTTACAGTGGCCAAGACTTGGAAACAACCAAAGTATCCTTCAATAGATGACTGGATAAAGATGTGGTATATATACACAATGGAATGCTACTCTGCCATAAGAAAAGATGAAATACTGCCATTTGTGACAACATGGACGGATCCTGAGGTTATTTTGCTAAGTGACATAAGTCAGACAGAAAAAGTCAAGAACCATATTACTTCACTCATATGTGGGATATAAAATTGAAAGCAACAAAGGAAAAAGACAAGCAAATAAAGAAACAAAAACTCATACACACAGGCAACAATTTAGTGGTGAGCAGAGGGAAAGGGGGTAGGAAGGAAGGTAGAAGAGTGGTAAAGGGGGTCAAATATATGGTGACGGGAGGAGAACTAATTCTGGGAGGTGAACACATAACCTATATGATGTATTATAGAATTGTACACTTGAAACCTATGTAATTTTGTTTGACCATTGTCACCCCAATTAATAAAAAAAAAAAAAAAGATCAAGGTTTATCTCCAAAATTTTCAGAAGGACACGGTTAGTTGGAAAGCCTAACAAGACTTCCCTCAAACTCAAAATTGAAACTGATTTTCACAAACTCCTTCCCATTTCCGTTTTGTTCACATACTATAATTACATTGTAATAATGCATTACATTATGTAGGCTCCTTAAAAGAATCCTAATGGCTAGCACAAAACTTAGTTATCTATTAAACACCTAAATCTCTAATGAACCAATTTGCGTGAATTTCTTCAAAAATAAGGTAGCATTAGACAAAATAAATTCTAGCACTTTCAGCTTTTGCATCCGAGAATTTTTACATGCAATTTTTCTTTTAAGTTTGTTGTTTTATAAGTTAATCTAGCATTAGATATGTTCTGTTTGTAGCTGCCAAGTATACCGTATTTATGATTCCTAAAGTTTATGGCTTTACTTTTAACTCACTAAACAGTAGGATTATCTTGTCTTTATTCACAAACTATATAATCCTAGAATAATTTGCGCAAAACTAAAGTAGTATGCTTACAACACTTGACTCTTTCAATGATGGTTCCCAGAAAATATTACCATAAAAATACCTCTTCAGGTGTAATATAAAAAGCGATTCTGTTACTCTCCTTACTCAAATTAACTCATTAGAGAAAACAGACAATACCATAAACAAATTTCTTCAGTAACATTTAAAAATCATTTACAGTATTAGAAACTAATTTCTTTCTTCTTAAATTATTGTTCTTATTTAAGGAGACACTTATAAACCATAGAGGTAAAATTCATATTTCTATAAATGAAAAAGCAAGTCTCATTCATTATGAATTTAATACAAGCTCACTAGAAAGCAAAGTATGAAGACAAAATCACTAGCAATCCTTGCTGTCTGCTTTTTATTAACATTTTCCTATATCAACAAATAATAAAAAATATTTTATTTAATGACACCATAATGTTTCATGGTATGACAATGGTACAATTTAAGTATAATTTATAAATTATAATTAGACATTTAAGCTCTTTTCACAATTACATGTTATACCACACTGAATATCCCTAAACATGTCTTCATATCTTTAATAATTTTCTTATGACATAGTGTGATAAACTTTTATCAAGTTAGAAAGGTGAAAATCATTTTACATCCCATCAGTGCTATGTGATATCTGCAAACCAGTCTTTCTATACAAAACAAGACTTGAGTGTCCTTTCTTCTTGTTAAAACATAATCCTATTTATAACATGATTTTGTAAAATTTACTTCGCAATACAACGAAATTCAACAAGTCCAAAATATACCTTCACAAAATAATTTAACTTGATAAAGTTCAACCCCACTACCCCAAATTTCAGCCTTTTCCACATGTGAACAAACTGACAGTTTTCCTTGGCTTAACAACCAAAGTCTAAGGACACGTTAAAAAAATTTGCTCAAAGGAAGACATTTTTTTCATAATTATTTCAAATGATTCATTTTTACTTCACTTAATTTGATACTCAGACCCCAATCAAACTTTTGGTTATTAATTATGAGTTTGCCAATTATCAATCCTTTTTTTAATCTAAATATTTCTGCTCATTAGGAGAGATAACTACAAAGGATGTTATGTGCTAAAATCAGAGGACATGGTTCCATTTTGTTCAGGACCATAATGTTAGGTAAAATTGAATTTAAATCCTGATACATTTGAGATGAAAGAAGAGAAATAATAGTTCTATACCATCACTTTGCATCCATAAAAAGGTAAACTTATGAAAGAGCACAACAATCACCTAAAATACTTAGTTACATGAGTAGAGAAAAAGAAAAGAAACAAGGAGGGTGGGGTAGAGAAATTGAATTCTATGTAATTATGAGACATTTACTAATCTTATTTTATACACATATATAACATCCCTAAAACATTTTATTTTTATTCCTACCGAAAAAAAATATTCTCAAGAGCCAACCAAAGCAGTATTAACTGCATGCCTTTTTGAAAGTGACCTGAGAATTCCTATTCACCAAATACAAGGTCTTTCCTCAGCTCTCATCCTACTAGATCTTAGTGCTCACACTCAAGGGAATTTGGACACTGCTCATGTTTTAAACTTTTTTGCAGACTTCCATTAACCTCTTTAAAAACGTTATTTATCTGGCTACATATGACTTCTCCTTGGGCTCTTCATTTCCCTAATTCATGGGCATTTTACAAAAGTAAATCGTTCAGTCTTCTCACTCTGTTCCTGACAAATTTTCAGGAAGCCAAATTTTAAAATTAAACAAACAAAAATCTTAGTTCTTCCCCTATAATCAATTAACTTAAAACATTTCTTTCTTTATATATTTCCTAAACAAAACAGCTGAAAATTATAGTTTAATCTATGATTCTCCTTTCTGGGTCCCAATGACTGTTTATAATGTTTTCAGGGTAGGGAGATCTCATAGGTTGGTGAATTTCAACAGTAAAGTAGTCATTTATATGCTAGGTACATAGTTATAGTGATTTTTAGCATCACGGGCTGTGGAGCCAAAACATCTAAGTTTAGGCTTCAGCTCCATTATTAGCTACAAGATCTTCAGCAAATTATTGTTTTCTCTTGTTTACTCATCTGTAAAATGAGGAGAGAGTAACAACACCTACATTGACGGTGTGGTTATGAAGATTAAATAAGTTAATACACACAAAGAACTTAGGACAGTTTGTGTTGTATAATAAGAACTAGATATATATTAATTATTTCAGTGGTGACTGTTATAAGGTATGCTGAAATGGCTCTAAATATAATTAATATACTATGTATTTTTTTAAATTGCTATAGTTCATATTCTATAAAATTCACTCTTTTAAAATGTACCATTGAGTATTTTTTTATTATATTCACAAAGTTGCGTTAACTATCACCTCTATTTACTTCCAGAACATTTCCTAATCCCCCCCAAAAGATCCCATACCCATTAGCAGTCACTCCTCCTCTTTGAAAGCTCCTGGCAACCACTAATATAATACTTTCTGTCTCTCTGGATTTGCCTATTCTGGACATTTCATACAAAAAGCATCCTACAATATATGGCCTTTTGTGTCTGACGTATTTTACTTAGTATAATGTTTTCAAGGCTCATGATGTAGCATGTATCAGTACTTCATTCCTTCTTACTGCTGAATAATGGTCCATTACATGGTTTTACCACACTTTATCCATTCATCAGCTGATGGACATTTGGGTTGTCTTCACTTTTTGGCTATTATAATGAATGCTGCTAATAAACATTAGTGTACAAGTTTCTGTGTGAATATATATTTTCATTTCTCTAGGAGTGGAAATACTTGATCATATGGTAACTTTGTGATTTAAGTTTTTGAGGAACTGCCAAACTACTGTTTTTTTAATCAAATAAACATTCTTTATATCATTGTGCTACTGTTTTCCAACAACATTATTATAATGGAATTCTATTATTTTACTAAGACATTGGTTTCTGATCACATCTTCTCTCTAATTAATTCAACCCAAAGGAATTTTCTGTCTATATCATAAAAAATGGGCTCTAAGATTTGAGACACCATCTATCACTATGTGACTCAAAAGACGTTATTAAAAAACCTGTAGCAAAAATAAAGATTGTGTAGAGGAAAGATTTTGCACAGGCTATGCTATGGTCAGTATGTTTGTGCTCATCCACTCCCCCATTCATATGGTGAAAACCTAATGCCCAAGGTGGTGGTTTTAGGAGGTGATTAGGTCATGTGGGCTTCAGGGATTCGTAACCTTTTGAAAGAGGACCCAGAGAGTGAGCACTCCCCCTCCACTATGTGAGAACAAACAAGAAGGTGTCAGCTGTGTACTAGGAAGAGAGCCCTCACAAGAACATGACCAGTCTGGTGCCTTAATCTTGGACTTTTTAGCCTCCAGACTATGAGAAACAAATTTCTGTTGTTTATAAGCTAACTAGTCGGTGGCTTTTGTTATAGCAACCCAAACAAACTAAGACAGACTGATGTATATTATACAGAAAGGGCTTTCAAAAGTTTAAACTGCTTACTTTGAAGATGCTCAATCTCAACAGTGATAAGCTCAATTTCAGTAATATGTATATGTGAATGATTTTCATGCTAGAAATGCACATTCCCCAATTTAAAAAAAATGGCTAACAAATATTAAATCTAGAATAATTTGTAGAAGAACTCATTAAGGAGAAGGTAATTTAGGTAAAAATGTCTGACCCTCCTATAAATACAAAAAGCAAAATAAATATAATTATTTTTTTACCTTTTAATGCATAATACTGGCCTAACAGAAACGTCTGTTCTATGAAAATAATGTATATGGAACATCTCTTCGAACTCAACAGATTTCAGAAGTCAAATCACTTACCTATGTAGACTCTTTTGCTGTATCTCTGCATCAGTAATAACACAAATACATGCAGTGGGATAAGGTTGATAATAAACACATAACCACCCCAAGCAGAGACCTATGGGTAAAGAAATGCTACATTAAGTAACTTATATGTTTGTTTTTAAAAGTAGATACATTTATTTGTCATAAAAACTAAACATATAATAAGCAAATACAAACACCAGGATTTTTAGCAATTTTGAGATATGCTTAAAAATACATTTATACAACCTTCAAATAACCTACTTCTCCTGATTTTTATTGATAATTAAAATAACATTATCCCATAAATCCAATATGCTTCTCTACATTCACTGAAGAAATGATCAAATTAAACTTAACAAGAATGTTAAGAACATTATAATTTGTTAATTGAAAGTAAAAAGACTGTCATGGAGATAAGGACTTTTAGGATATAGATTATAAACCTTTAAGAGAAAAACTTTACTTCCCCTATTTTTGATGATTAAATACATTGCAAGAAACTTCACTTGAGTATAAAAACAATAAATGTTAGAACCAGTCAACAATTCAAGTAAAAGGAATACTCAGACTCAGATGATCTGGATATGCTTTGAGCTCCTCAAAATAAAGGTGCTACCTTGGGTATAAATTATTTCCTATATAAATCAAGATCCCATTTTAATGTTTGGCCTGTATCACAAAGTTAGAATAATTCTATTTAATCAGAATAATTGAGTACGTTCTGGTCTAAATAAAGATTCTAAAGATAATGTTTATTCTCAACCAAGAGAATTTACTGATTTTTATAAATTAATAACAGGTAATAAACTTGTCAAGATCAAAGTTTGTGGATGTGCTCTAATAACTAAAAGTTTGAAAGAGCCATTTATACTTTCAAAAGTTTGAAAGAGTCACCTTAAGAGATTATACATTAACATATATATATTCTAACAACGCGGCTCTTGTCTACAATATTTCAGAACCGCTTGTAAAGGAACTGCCTTCAATTTACAATGCATACAAGAACTACAATTTGCTGCTTCAGTCACATGCTATTTTTTACCTAGAAGTCCTAACTGAAGGACTTCTGGCTATTTCCAAAATTTACCATATTTTGCCATGTATAATGCACACTCTTCTGCCCAAGTTTGTGAGGGAAAAATAAGGATGTGCATTATACATGGGTAGTACTATAATTCTGTATCTATATAAACGTTTTTAATTCTTTTATTTATGCTTATGAATCAAAAGTGTAACTCTAGATATCAATGATATCCGTATGCAGAATAGTACCCTGGAATATGATAATCAGTTTTGTTGAACTTATGACGAACTTGCAACGATGAAAATTCCTGGCCTTCTATGATGCATAAATTTGTTACTGGTATATAAAATTTCTTGTACCAAACAAAGTATGTTAAAAAATAAATGCTAAAATTCCTTTATAACACAAAAACAAGTACCTCAATGTAACAAATAAAACTTTGAATTAAAAAATTAAAACGAAAGATTTTTTCCCCCTGAAAGTTTGGGCCAAAAACGTGGGTGCACATTATACACAGGCGTGCATTATACATGGCAAAATACGGTAAGTCTAAACTTGAAAGTGAATGGGTTTGGTAGTACTGAGTGCAACTGTGTTGAATACACCCCAGGCTTTAACCACTTTAAAAGGGGTATGGATAATCTGGATGTACAAATTTCATGACATTTTTAAAAAAAACTTAATAGGTGCCTAAGATTGTCATTAATTTTCATCACAAGACTACTTTATAGGCTGTGGTGTGGAAAAGAAAGGCAGGAGAATGAAGAGGTAATAATGAACCCCAATCCTAAGTAGTCTGTTGAAAAAATTATATAGTTTACATGTTAACCTAGAGGATGTGACCATTATTTGAAAAGAAAAATTTTTGTTTCGCTTACTGCAAATATTATATTTGAGAAGTTGAGTATTAGTCTTCCCCACTGAAGGAAAAGTCAATATGGGTCTTGAGCATAAGGGTAGGGAAGAGAATGGTAATAATAAAAAAGTATACATTAAAAAAAATTAAAATCTTAAAGATTTCAGGAGAAACAAAGTGGAGAACTAGCCCTGGGTGAGAGGAGAATGAAGAGAAGGAACTGGCTTAACTGCCAAAAAGACTTGTTAGACTTCCTGTAATTTCAAATATAAAATCTTACCATATAGAAATACGATAAGCAGCAGCACACTGTCCAAAAAACTGACCCAGTTTTTACAGATTTTACCTAAATAAAAAAAAAAAATCAAATGCGATAAAAATGTTTATAAATGCTCCTGCTGAATTAAAAAAAAATCAAATGTTTAGTATACCTGTATTACAAAAAGCCAAAAGTTATTTTTATAAAAAGGTGCTAAGGCTATTCGATATTCAGATCCACTTAATATATGCATATATAACACTGGGCAGCATTCAGGCATTTTAGGAATAGCTTTGATTTTATTTCTAGTTATTTGATTTTCTGTAAAAAAAAATCAACTTAATAGGAACAAATTATATTTTTCCATTTGGTATATCTTTTTATCTTAATGTGATTAATATCAACAAATTGAGATTTTAACTGAAGAATTTGTTTAGTTAATCTACATTTCCATATGGATAATTTTCTTAGACATTACACCTTAATCTGATTTTTTCTTCATTTGAATGTGATCATCCATATCTCACATATAATTCTAATTATGAGCATCCATTTTTGAAAACTTTTCATCATCTAGAAATTTTCAGATACTATATCAATATCTCCAAGAAATTTATGTTCCTAAAATCGTTTCTAGATGGCCTAATGATGTATCAGTAAAATTCTCAATTCCTCTGAACTGGAAAGACAATTTGTAGTAAATAAAGGTTCAAAAAGTTAACAAATCTCTACTGGCTTGAGAAACATAATTAAAAAAATAATCCTAAGATAAGTTTATATATGTTCATCTCAGAAAAGCAAAATATGTTAGCAACGTCAGAAATCTGAATTTTAAATTTCAGAAACACAAGCTCTAAATACTTATGCCAAAGGGTCAGTTTTAAGATGAATCACATAACTGCCCTAAAGAAATGATAGACATAAGTCCCATTACAAGCAACTCTATTAAAAAGTTATTGCCATGTCCTGACAGAAGTTCAAATTTAATAGTATTCTATAGAGCTGATTTCAAGGAATTCTTTACTTTTAAAATGGGCCTCTACTAGTACATTAAAGCAAACTACAGGTGACATCCAATCTTTGGGAGAACTGTAAAAAAAAACAAAAAAACAAAAAAAGGAAGGCGGAGAGGAAGGGAAGAGAAAACATTCTTAGTTTACAGCACTTAAAGATATATCAGGTTGACTTCTATTAGACTAGTGAAAAGCAGCTTTGAATTCAACATCATAGTTCATACTCGTTATGTGTGACAAAATATCTTCCCCTTCTCCCCCCGAAAATCCACCTTGATTTTAAAAAGAAGAGCCAAGGTTTATCTTTCATAGGGTAAAATAGCAAGGTAGGTCCTATATTAAAATGTGACTAGGGAAGAGAGTATACTAAAATATTGAAAATTGTAAAGTGAGAAAAATTTCCAGGGCAGATTAGATATTATTCCTATAATACTGAATCTTTTGAGACTGGAAAAGTAAATTGGGACCAAGTGGTGCTGCCAAAATCATACAGAGACTAAAGGCACAGAGGACAAAAGATAATTTTTAGAAAAGGAAGTGGGTGCCAGGGAAATGGAAAAGAATGTTTAGAAAGGCCTAATTCTAAGTGGGGGAGGTTAGAAGAAATAATGTTCTCAGAGGATGAGATGGGCCAGAAGCAAAAAGGGATCCCAAGGACAGGAGCACAGAAGGATATAGTAGTAGGTAGATCAACAGAACAAACAAGGAAATAACGGAGATTGAGTGTTTGAACCCATGGGTCAAAGAAGAAATCATGAAATAAAAAAACCTTTGCATGACAATGAAAACATTATGAAAATATACAAAATACAGTTAAAGCAATGATTATATAGCCTTAATTCTCATATTAGAAAAGTGAAAAGAGCAAAAATAACTTAAGCTTCAACCTCAAGAAGCTAGAAAAGAGCAAACCAAATACAAAGTAGAAGGAAATAATAAAGATTAAGAAATTGAAATAGAATAGTAAACATAGAGAAAAGTCAATGAAACCAAAAGTTGGATAAACTAGTTAGGAAGTTTAAACTAACCAAGAAAAGAGAGAAGATACAAATGACCAATACTAGCAATAAAGGTGACATCACTACAGGCTGTACAGAAATTAAAATAGTTATGAAGGAGTACTATAAAGTGCCAAAAATTAGATCATTTAGATGAAATAGAAGAATTTAAAAAAAGATACATGCTATCAAATTACTCATGAAGAAACAAAATCAGAACAGAACTATGTCAATAAAAATTGAATTAGTAATTAAAAAAATCTTTCCAGATTCAGATGGCTTCACTTGTGAAAAGTACCCAACAGTTAAGGAAGAAATAATACCAATCCTGTAAAAACTCTTTCAGTAACTAGAGGAGAAGGAAACATTCCCCTAATTTATTTTAGGAGCTCAGTATAACTCTAATACCAAAGCCAGACAAAGATATAACAAGAAAAAAAATAACATATGATCACCTCAACAGACATGAAAAAAAGATATTTGACAAAATCTAATACCCATTCATAATAAAAACTCTCAAACTGAAAATAGAAGAAAACTTCCTTAATCTATGATAAAGAACATATACAAAAAGCCTACAACTATCATCATACTTAATGGTGAAGTCCTGAATGCTTTTCCCTTGAGATCAGGAAGGAAAGGATGTCCAATCTCATTACTTTTATTGCACACTGTGTTAGAGGTTCTACCACTACAATCAATCAAGAAAAAAAAAATTTAGTGTATACAAATTGCAAAGGAAGAGGAAAAACTATTTGCAGATAACATGATCTTGTAAAATTCCAAGGGAACTTAAAAAAAAGTTAACATGCAAGTTTAGCAAGGTCACAAAATACATGATCAATTTATAAAAACCTATATAGTACCTCCCAAATTTAAATGTACCATAAAGTTACATTAATCAAGACAGTGTGTCAATGGCATAAGGATAGGCATACAGGTCAATAAGACAGAATAGTTGAGAAATAAACCCATAATTTATGGTAAATTAATTTTCAACAAAGGTTATCTTTTTAACACATAATGTCTGAACAAAAACTGGATATCCACGTGTCCAAAAAAGGGGGGTTAAGAGCTTAGACCTTTATACTGTATTTAAAAATTCACTCTAAATGGATCACAGACACCAATGTAATAGCTAAATTATAAAACTTCATAAAGAAAACACAGAACATATGTGTGACCTCAAGTTAGGCAACGATTTCTTAGATATGACACCAAAAGTATAATCCATAAAAAAATTAGACTTCATCATAATTCTAAACTTTTCTTCAAAAACCATTTAAAATAATGAAGAGAGCTGGACTGGAGAGAATATATGCAAAACACATATCTGACAAAGGACCTGTCACATTTAGGACCTTTATCCAAAATAAATAAAGGAAATCTTACAGCTCCATTATTAAGACAGAATACCCTCCTCCTAAAAATAAGTAAAAGATTTGAATAAATACTTCAAAGAAGAGCATATGAATGGCGAACAAGCACATGTAAAGATATCAACATTAAGTCATTAGAAATCCTAAATGCAAATTAAAACCACAATGAAATATTACTAGACTACCCTTAGAATGACTATAATCAAATTGATGAAACCAATGTTCTCAAGAATGTAGAAAAATTGGAACCCCCATATACTGTTGGTTGAATTAAAAATGTTACATCTTTTGGAAAACAGTTTGGTAGTTTATCAAGGAGGAGTTACACCAAACACATAACTCAGCATTTAGAGTTCTAGGTATTTATTAACTAGGAAAAATGAAAACATATGTCCACACAAATACTTGTACCTAATAGTCATAGCAGCATTATTTATAATAACCAAAAACTGGAAACCCAAATGCCCACCAAATGATGGGTAAACAAAATTTGGTATATGAGGTGGGATAAAAAAATACGATGAATGTTCAAATTAAAAAAAATTTATTACAGTAAAAGACACATTGCCATTAATCCCCCTCAAAACACTCCCCCTTGCTTCGAACACACTCGTCCCATTGTTCTTGGCACTTTCTGAAGCAGTTCTGAAAGCTCCCTTTCGTGTCCTTAGTTGCACTGACGTGGCTGCCTCAATGTCCTGAATCAATTCAAAACGTTTACCTTTCATGGTCATTTTGACTTTGGGGAAGAGCCAGAAGTTGCACTGTGCCAGACCCAGTGAGTAAGGTGGATAAGGACACACCATAGTGTTTTTATTTGACAGAAATTGCCATATACAAGAAGTGATGTGTGACAAGGAGCGTTGTCATGATGGAAGATGATTTACGGCACACTCTTAAAACCCATTTTCTCTCAACCATAGCTCACACCCAACTGACTGCACTGAACAAGTTGAAACTTGTCACACACTGTTACTAAGGTTTGATGTGCCGCTCCCTGTATTGAAGATCCCTGTCTTTCCGCTGGATGGCACTCGGCAGCAGCATTCACCGTATTTTGTGATCACAGCGGAAAGGCTGTGTTACACATTGCTCTGGTATACAGCAATTTGTCAAATAAAATCATTACGTTGTGTCCTCATCCACCTTATTCACTGGATCTGGGACTGTGCGACTTCTGACTCTTCCCCAAAGTCAAAACGACCATGAAAGGAAAAACATTTTGAATCAATTCAGGACATCGAGACAGCCAAGACAGTGCAACTAAAAACACTCATGAAAGAGGACTTCCAGAACTACTTCAGAAAGTGGCAAGAATGATGGGATGAGTGTGAAAGAAAGAAAGGGAGAGTACTTTGAGGGAGATTAATGGCAATGTGTCTTTTACTGTAATAAACTGTTTTAAATTTAAACATTCACCATATATTTTGTTTTATTTTAGCTGAGCCATCCTGCCACCAGTTGGCAGCTGAGTGGCAGCTCAGTTCCGGCCGGGAATCGAACCACTGTTGCTCAGAGCTCACACTCTGGAGCGAACTCTTAACCAACTGCCGGCCCCTCACCATATTTTTTTATCACACCTTATAAAAATGAAAATTTGTGTAATGCAGAGAAAGCAAGACCTATAGAAACATTTATAGCATTGAATGCCATATACTAGAAGAGAAAGAGAAATCTAAACCAATAATCTAAGTTTCCACCTTAGGAAACTAGAAAAAAAAAGGGAAATTTAAATCCAAAGGAAACAGAAGAAAAGAAATAAGAATCAGGGCAGAAATTAAAATTGGAAACAGGTAATAAATAGAGAAAAAAAAAAACCAACGAAACCAAAAACTAGTTCTTTGAAAGATCAACAAAATCGATAAGAATAGCCAGGCTAACAAAGAAAAAAAAGTAGAGGACACAAATTACTAACATCAGAAATAAAAGGAACATCACTACAGAGCCCATGAACATTTCTTAAAAGAATAATGAAATATTATGAAAAATTCTAGACCACAAATTTGATAACCTAAATGAAATGAACCAATTCCTGAAAGACAAAATCTTCAAAACTCACTAAAGAAGAAATAGACAATCCAAATAGCCTATATCTATTTTTAAAAAGGCACCAATAAATAACCTTCCAAAACAGAAAGCATCAGGCCAAGCTCGGTTCTACCAAACATTTAAGGAAAAAATTATATCAATTCTCTACAATCTCTTTCAGAAAACAAAAGCAGAGGGAATACTTCTTAACTCATTCTATGAGGCCAGCAATATCCTAATACCAAAACCAGACAAAGACATTACAAGAAAAGAAAACTACAGAGGTAGACCAGTATCTCTTTATGAACAAAGATGCAAAATCCTCAACAAAATATTAGCGAATCAAATGCAACAATATATTATAAGAATTATACACCATGACCAAGTTAGATTTATCCCAGGTATGAAAGGCTGGTTCAACATCTGAAAATTAACATAATTCATCACATCAAAAGGTCAAAGGAAAAAGGTCATGTAACTATATCAATAGATATAGAAGAAAACATTTGACAACATGCAGCATCCATTCATGATAAAGTCTCTTGGCAAACTAGCAATAGAGTGAAACTTCCTTAACTTGATAATAATATATACAAAAAATCTACAGCTAACATCACAGTTAATGGTGAGAAAACTCAAAGCTTTCCCACTAAGATCAGGAACAAGGCAAGTATGTCCTCTCTCACTGCTCCTTTTCAACATCGTACTGGAAGTACTATTGTAGTTAATACAAAAAGACAAGGAAATAAAAGATACACAGATTGGGAACGAAGAAATAGCTGGCAACAGCAAAATAATGCTAATTTTGCAAACAGAATTCAAAATCCCAAGACACTGAACCACATTTCAACTTTCCTAAGTATTTCTGACCTTCTCCCTGCCACAAAAAAAGAAACAAAATCAATAGCTTGTTTTCTGATACCCTCTTTTTTAAAGCTATGACTTACAAAGTAAAGGACATTATTATCATCATCTGTAAAACAGGCATAGCAGAATTACTGTCAAAATTATATACACATATATATTACATATATGGAGATATAGTACCTGACATTTTTAAATGTTACTCATTAATAAATTTATTGTGAACAGTAACAAAGATCTCTGTATACAACTATAATTAATTGATCAAAGACAGATGTGTATAACCTACAGCATTTCAGCAGAAAGTTCATGTGTATTAATAGCAGCAAAAAATTAAATGTTTCTTACCCACAAGTAGTATGTGAACTGAAGTGCAAAAATTGCAATGCCTTCATTATCAAAGGATCCAGCTACTGACCGAGAAATGTAACCTGGTACAATAGCAATAAAACAAGCAGCTAAAAGTCCTGCTCCTTGGTTCCAAAGTTCTCTGGTAAGCAAGAAAGTAGATATAGATGTAAGGCCGCTAAAAGTTGGTGCAAGGAACACACAAACATCTCTTATGTGAACTGTTATGTTCAATGTATTTAAAATCCAATGGATAAGGCCAGCTGTTATCATCAAACCTGGGTAAACCTAGGAAGAAAAAAATGGCAAATTTAATTACATATAAAATGAGGTAGCTGAAAACACTAACATAAGTTCTTTTCTTTATTATTACATATCGTTTATAGTAAGTTTGAAAATAACATCTCAAAAAACAGTTTGCTTTCCTCACACACTACAAAATTAAATGTTCTTTTGGATTGGATACAAGAAAAAGCTCATATATAGAGATACATATTTAAATAAAAGAAAAAAGATCAGATAGAATGAATGAATAACAACACTGAAAACGATTTTCAGTGGAAAACTAGGTAGCTTTCTTACTGATCCCATTATTTTTTTTCACTATAAAACAGGGTCCTAGTGTAATCTACCCTTAAGTTTAGGGTTTTAACATGCTCCACTTTTGCCCATACTTGTGTGTGTATAAAGGAATGAGAAAAGAAGAGAAAATGAACTTACGTGTAGTAGTATTTATAAATGATTCTTCCTTTCTTTCAAAGCCAAGATTTGGAAAGTAAACAACTCTAGCTAAGAAATGAAGGACTAGCCAGCTTGTGAATTCAAAGATAATATTATGGGACTCCTAGAAGGTTGAATGTTTTTATACTACTTAACATAACAGTTGTATTCCTGACCTTTACTCTAAAAGAGGAACATAAAGCATTAAGAGGATTCAAAGGAAGGTAAATAGGACATTTTTGAGCTATTCATAAATAATTAAAATGCATATTTACATTTTCATCCTTAACTAAATCCTAAAAGATTCTTTTCTTTCTCCATCACTAAAAGTACCTTTAGATAAAAGAATATTATCAATTTTCTTTCCTAGCTATACTATCTAAAACTGCAAACGCCCCATGGTCTTTAGCCCACTCCCTCTTTCTCCATCAGTGACCACTATTTCACATACTGTTTATTTTACTTATTTTATTTATTTTCTATTAACTAAACATCCTCACAAGAATATAAGCTCCAGAAAATAGCAGGAAATTTATCCCCAGCCCTTAGGACAATGATTGACACAAAACAGATGCTCAACACCTATTGAATGCGTGGACGAAGAATGGAATAAAGGAAAGGGGGAAAGTGTGACAGCCATCACTATTCTTAAAAATGAAAAATTTTCACATAAAATACCAGGTCCCAGTGTATGATTTTATCAGCCATATTCAATGGAAATGAATTTGAAAATACCTCTAAAGGTTAAGTCAATACATCCATGATAGACTGAGCTGACACGCAAAATACAACAAAAATACATAGAAGTACTGGATGAAAGGACCAAAAAAATAAACCCTAACCGAACAACAAAAACCCTACCCAACAACAAAAAGGGCATATTTAAGCTCAAAAGAAAGGGAACCCTCCAGATGCCAAAAATAAATTCAAAGTAGGTACATGGGAGCCCCAAATAAGAGGGGAAAAAAAAGATACTCTAGGTCTGATATACATCTTAAGAACTGGAGGTGTGGTGGGTGAGTAGATGGGCAAGGGGGTATGCTCAACAGGTCTCGGAGAAAAGGCCTAATTCCCAGCACAAAGCCAGGGCATATTTGTGAAACTAGACTAGACAAATGCTTCCCATTCATTAAGGGAATCAGTAAGAAACATTTTGCCATACTTTCAAAGCTTTGAATAGAAACTAAAGGAGAAATAAAGTCATTCATCACATGTAAGAATATAGATTCCACATTTATAACAACTTCCGGTATAAGAAACCTCAAGCTGAAAAATGACTCTAAAACTTGTCTAAAAAAAAAAGAAACCCCTAAGGGCTTCACCAAAGGCAAAAGAAGATGATTATATGAATGTATTCAAATACCAGGACACCAGCAGTCTCAGAAAACAGGCCTCCACTGAGGATATATTTAAGATGAAAAAAACACACCAAGAAACAAGAGTCATCCAATATTAATACAATAAGGTGTATGATAAGATTAGGACCACAAGAAGTACAGATAAAAGCCATCTACCACATCTCTTACCATTCAGTATCTTTCTAATTTGCCCTTGAGACCATCATGACTACTCTTCTTGTAACTTTATCTTCATTTACATAAAGGATAAGAAGATGCCTCAAATGTGAAACACACATCTTACTATCACAAATACAGAGGGAACTTTTATAAAATTTGCCAACTCCTAGGCCACAAACAAGTCTCAATTAATTTCAAAGTACTAAAAATACAGAATTTTTTCTCTAACCAAAATATATTTATTTGAAGAACAATGCAAAAAAATATAACTTGGAAATCCTTTTATGCTTAAAAGTTAAATACAATTCTAAATAATCCATGAACGAGAAGAAATAATGGAAATTAAAATACATTTTGACTTGAATAATAATGAAAATAGTACATACCAAATTTATGCAATGTAGCTAAAACACTGATTAGTGGAAAACTTATAGCTTTAACTTTAATGTTATAACTATAAATTTATAGCTTTACTGAACATATTAATAACAAAGAAAGATTGAAAATTATTGAGCAACCTTTATCAGGAAGTCAGGAAAAAAACATCAAAATAAAATGGGAGGAAAGAAATTGAAATTAACCAATAGAAAACAAACATTTAATAAAAATAATCAACATAGTCCAAATTTCTCTGGATTAGGAAACCTAGTAAAACTGACAAAATTCTGACAAAAATTACCAAAAAAACCCCCACAATACTATAAACTTATATGTTTCCCCAATAGGTGTCTTGTCTTTCACCTTCTCTTCAACATTCTTGCTACATCCCGAATACTAAAAATATTTTCCCTGTGTCGTCTTCTGAACATAATAATTCCCCATGAACTATGATCAATATCCAATTACCTGGAGTAATTTAGGACAGATTTGGGACCTGGGAAATTAAAATTATCTGATTCTTCTAAAATTCTATTTACTTCCAAAAGCTGTTTTTTCAATAAAGTTGCTATAGAACAAAACAAAATCACACAAATAACCTGAACTTCAGATACACTGTGATAAGAGATCCCCTCACGGCCTCCACCATTTGTTAGAAATAGTGGCTAGCATGAGATAACCCCCAAACAGGTGCACGTGTGGGGAGAGGAGGGGAGGGTCAAGAAATGAAGAGTTAGTAAATTAAATACTGAATAACCGGCCATAGAAAAATGTATTAGTTAACTATACAAAGCTTTCAGGAATCTCCATCATCTTAGCAGTTAATGATTTACTCAAATAACTATAAAATTTTATGATATGAACATAAATAGCTGCAAATATACTTACAGTACCACCTACTATTCTTCCTAGTGGATACCATGCTCTTTCATCAAACCAATTTAAAAATTCATAGAACCCATGAGACGCAAGATGATGTGTTGATCTATAGTTAAACCTAGAGAAAACAGAAAAAAAAGAAAGGTTACAAAACTTTGCTTACTAGAAACAGCTCTATCCTTCTAATTACATTTTAAATATAAGTGTCTTTATAATAGTTAACTCGATGGCTACATAAATACAGAGGGTGCCAAAAAAATGAATACACATTTTAAGAAAGGAAAACTGTATTAAAATTGTAATACTCAATATATACCGGTAACAAAAGATAAATACAAGTCACGTTTGACTTCTGCAATTACAAGAGGTGCTCAAAGTGGTTACCATTAGGGTTCAGACACTGCTGATTACGGTGAACTACTGCTTGAGCAACACTGACCAAAGTGTCCACTTGTATACATTTTTTTGGCACCCCCAGCATATCTTTTATAGCAATTTTCCTCAAACTTGAATAAGAAATTATTTTCCAAGAAATAGGCTCACACCTCTAATACAACTAAAAACAAAGCACCCCCCCAACACACACACACACCTCAATACCTACAAAATTAGTAATGAATGCTCAAATTAACATTTGGCCATCACTCAGTGTACAAATGGCGGACAGCTGCATTTGAATTTCAAAAGGTGAGGGTATACAGAATTCACCAAATAATCAAAAGTCAATGACTCAAAAGATAAGAACCATGGAATTGGCTATTCCCCTTCCCCAATTCCCCAACACTGTTCCCCTTCCCCAATAAAATCTGGAAAAAAAAAAAAAGAACCACTGACAGAAGATAGCATCAAAAAAGGTGCACACTTGACATAACCGCCTCCAATCCTACAACTCTAAAAATTAATAGGCTAAAGAATAAATTACAATAGACTAAAACCATAAGAAAACTATAACAGCACTGTAAAACAAGAATATGGCCTTACGGAATGAGAAATTTAATCAATGAAAGATAAGACAATGGGAAGAAATGAAATTGAAGACACCACAGCCCAAACCGCAAGCAGATAGTCCATGTTTCATATAAAGCAGCTATGGGGGGCAGAAGAGAATCCTGCAGAAATCCTCAGGGTAATGGCATTAGAAACAGCCTGCCAGGCAGGTGGACCCCCTTCCCCTACCACTGCCAAGCAAGTTGGGCATCCGAGGTATCTGCACTATATGTAGACAAATGAGTCAAAAAGCAGAACAATGCTAGCGAGAAAGAAAATGAACAGGAAATTCTCATATCCAACATCAGTTTGATATATCCTTCACAACAGCGAGTCATGATTCTCCTTCCCTAGATACAGGCATTGTTGCATTTTTAGACGGATTTGATCAAATACCACAAAAAGCACAGACCCAAAAATCAAACATTTGAGAAAAGTAAGCAACATAAATGCTAAGCATCAAAATCAACAAATGGCAGAAACTAATATCACAGGAAACAGAAACAAGAATATTTTCGGAGGGCTAAGATAAGCCACAGCAGCCTGAAAGGAAATATAACCTAAAAGTTAAGAGTACAGGTTTGTTAAAATCATACTGATTGGATTTAAGTATCCTAGTTCCATACTTGACTAGCTTTATGACCTTGGTTGGGCAAATAATTTACATTCTCTGGGCTCTCATTTCTTCCTCTGTAAAAGAGGGATAACAATAGTATCTACATCATAAGGTAGCTATGAGTAAACAATATAATGTGTCTAAAGCACTTAGAGGCTACTGCTACTATTATCATGAAATAAAATAACTATGACAAAGAATTATAAGTTTTTGAGTGTCAAAAATGACTGTTAAGATAAGCAAAAGATAGGCTAAATAGAAAAAAGTTCAAAAATGAAAAGAAAATTAGAACAAAGTAAAAAGTATTCTGAGGAATGATGTCAGCATGGTGGCATATTAGGAGACCCCAGCCTTTGTCCCACCCACAAAAAACACAAAATAAGACAGCTATCCATGAAGGGAAATATCCCTGGGAAGGCTCAAGAGTACAATTAAGATCCTACAACAGCACAATGAAGAGAAAAAATGGAGAAAAACCACACAGAAAGGATTGCTAGGGAGACAGGCTTAGCTGAGACATCTGGAGACAGCTAGGACAAAGAAAAAGGGCAGGGCTATCAGTATCAGTCGTATGGTAAGGTGCCAATGCAGCCCTCAGTGGCCTTTTCTGGGGAGGACCTAAAGAGACTTTGCTGCTGAGGGCCTTAAAAGCCCCCACAATAGCCACAGATTCCCTGCAGCTTTCAAAGGTGAAGCCCACAGCGTTCACTGGTGCAGGCTCTAGTGGCCTGCTCCGCAGAGAGCAGTAGAAGCCTTAGCCACTAAGGTAACCAATGCCATCGCTGCCACAGATCCTCTAGAAGGGAGATGCTGTTGCAGTGCCAACAAGGAGCTGCCGTTGCACTGCCTCAAAACCAGGGCTGCGATGCCCCGCCCCTAATCCCACAAACTCTCTGGACCCCAGACACTGTTGCTCTGTGAGTGCTTGCACTTCAGACTCTGGCTCTGCAGCCGCTCTATATGTACCTGAACGCCAGACCCTGGCTCCGTGGCTGCTCCATGAGAACCCGGGCTCCAGTCTCTGGCGCCATGGCTATCCATGGGAACCCACCAGTATCACCACCACTAAGAGGGCGTCCGTGACACAGACCTGGTGCCAAGAGAGATCCACTTAGCCATGACAATAACCCATGGTATAGAAGGAAGACATCAGGAGGTCCCCAACAGCCCTCACCAGCCCTGTGGACACTTGCAGCTTTAGCTGTTGAGCATCCCTGCAATCTTCCCTGAATTAAGAACTGCTACAGCCTGTCCAGCTGACACCCTCACACATACCTGCAGGTGAAGGTCTTTCCCCACCAAAACCATTCCATTAAATGAGCAGACTTGAATGCAAGGCTACAAGAAACATGAAAAATCAAGGAAACATGACACCACCAAAGGAACAGAATTACTTTCCAGCAACTGATCACAAAGAAACAGATCTATAAATCGCTTGACAAAAATTTCAAAATAATTGTTTTAAGGAAGCTCAGCAAGCTACAAGAGAACCCAAGATAGACAATGAAATCTACACGAATAGAGAGGCAGAAATCATTAAAAAAAAATCTATATGAAGAGAGAGGCAGAAATCATAAAAAAGAACCAATAGAAATACAGGAACTTATGAATACACAAATGACATGAAAAATTCAGTAGAGAACATCAACAGCAGACTTGAACAAGGAGAAGAAAGAATCTGAGAGCTAGAAAGGAGGTCATTTGAAATTATCAAGGCAGAGGAGAAAAAAAAAGATTGAAAAAGACTGAAAAATAGCCTGCATTAATTATGGGGCATCACCAAGGGAAACTAATTTAATTATGAGAGTCCCAGAAGGAGAAAAAATAAAGGGGTATAAAAAATAATGGCTGAAAAATTCCTAAATCTGGGGAGAAATATGGATGGACAAAGAAGCTCATAGGTGCCAATACATACTTAACTCATATAGGACTTCACTGGAAGATATTATAATAACACTATCAAAAATCAAAGACTAAGAGAAAAATTTGAAAGGAGAAAGAGAAAAAAAGAAACTTCTACACAGAGACCTGCATAAGGCTATGAGCAGATTTTTTTAGCAGAAACCTTGCAGACCCAATAGAGTGCTATGACACATTCAAAGTGCTGAAAGAAAAAACTGCCAACCAAGAATACTTTACCTAGCAAAACTGGCCTTTAGAAAAGACTTTCCCCAGACCAAAAAAAAAAAATAAATTTGAAGAGGAGTTCATCACTACTAGACTTGCCTGACAAGAAATGCTAACGGAAGTTCCTAAAGTGGAAATGAAAGGACAAGAATTAGTTATGTAAGAATATATGGAAGTATAAAATTCA
>NW_017731774.1:1187714-1191788 GCF_001890085.2 Hipposideros armiger | reverse complement strand
AGGTAAAGAACCACCATAAGACAATGGTAACAGAAAAAGTAACATCCCGAAAACTTGTGAAAATATTTTAATGAAAGAGGCCTTGTATATTAGCAAGAATCAAGATTTTAAATTTTAAACATAATTTTTCACTTCAAATAACTGACTCCAAGAGATTATTAGTATGTTTTAAAAACTACAAACCCTGCGATTCCAACTTCATAATCAAAAGTTTTTCTGAGTCATATTTTTAACTTTTCATTTTACATAATTCTTGACATCACTCCCTTTGTTGAATCGTTCTCTTCCTTTGGCTTTGAAAACTACAAGTCTCCTGATTTTTACCCCACATCTCCAGTCCTCTTTGCTTTTTGTACAAGCAGCCTTCCACCACCGAATATCTTCTCATTAACTCATTCTAACTCTCCCCAAGAAATGTCAGTCATACCTGGGATCTCCAATTATTACTGGTATGCCCACAATCTGCTAATGTTGTCTCCCTGCCTACATGGTTTTTTACACTGAATGTCACGAAGGCATCTTAAACCCGGCATCCAACTAAACTCATGACTGAATACCTCCTACCTACCTCCAAAAGAAATACATACACTATGTTTGCTTTTAGTGTTCTCTATTATACCACCTAAGCTAAAGCCAAAAATCTAGGTGTCACCCTTGAGAGTTCCTTCTCTCTTACATCCTATACACAAATCATAACCAGGTTGTCATTTTATTTCTTAAATATCTCTGAAATCCGTCCACTCTTAGATACTAGCACTGTAATCCAAGCTATCATCTTTTAACTAGACCACTGCAGTAGTGTCTAACTCACTGATCTCCCTACATCCAGTTTACCCACCTCCTAATCCCCCATTCTGATTACCATGTCTCAACAAAGAACAGCTTTTCAAAATGCAAATATGAGCATACTGCAACCCTCTGAACTATTCAAAAGCTTTCTCTCTTAAAGGGAAAGAACCTCCACTTTTTAACATAAAGCCACACACACTGGAGCTCTTACATCATTTTACAGTCTCTTCTCACACCCATCTCCCTGCTTTACATACACCTATCTTTCAGTCCTCCAGACTCACCTTGTTCCCCACCTATCTCAGGATGTTAAAACTGCTTATTCTCTTTCCCTGGATTACTGATACCTCACCATAAACTAAATAGCTCATCCTTCAAACTTGAGCACATTTCTACAGCATGCTGTCCTGACAGCATTGTACTTTTTTCCCTAGCACAACAGATGCAATTTCATATTAGTTTACTTGATTACTATCTACCTCACTAGATAACACTCTCATGAGGACTCTACTGTGTCTCCCAACACTCAGCACAGCACCTGGCACATAGTAGACTTCAATTATTTGTGAATGAATAAATATGGTTTTAAATAGAGGTGAGATACAATTAAGATAGCTTTGGAGATCGCTACCTAATGTGAAATTTAAATTGTTATCCTCAAAGTTAAAGACTAACACCAAATTAACTACATTCCCTGAGATTCAAGCCAGAAGGTGGAATCAAAGGGTTAAAACAAGCAAGCTCATTAAGATTCTATTGAAAACCTAGTCAAAGTATCTAAAAACTAAACATATATGGAAATAGAATGTGCTTTTTTAAAAAAAAGAGAAATAGAATGTGTTTAGTTCTTTATTCCCAGGGTCAAGTCATTCTGGTATGCCAGGCTCCCACAATCATAAGCATCCAAATCTAAATTTATAACATATGACACTGTGTTATATAGATTCAGTTGTTACAGTACTTTCTTTTACATGAATTCCCAGGATACCTCAGTTGGCATATTAAAAACTCAGCCCAACCTGAATAGACATTTTTCCAAAGAAGACACACAAATGACAACAGGTATATATATGAATAGGTACTCAACATCACTAATCATCAGGGAAATGCAAATCAAAACCACAATGAACTATCACTTCACACCTGTTAGAATGGCTATTATCAAAAAGACAAAAAAAAAGTGTTGGGGAGGATGTGGAGAAAAGAGAACCCTTGTGCACTGTTGGTGGAAAGGTAAATTGGTGAAGCCACTATGGAAAACACTATGGAGGTTCTCCAAAAAATTAAACACAGAACTACCATATAATAATACAGCAATTCCACTTCTGGGTATTTACCTGAAGAAAACAATGATTTCAAAACGGTATCTGAACCCCTATGTTCATTACATATAGCCAAGACATGGAAACCACCTAAGTGTCCACTGACAAATGAATAAAGAAAATGTGGTATACGTACACACACACATGCACACAGGAATATTATTCTACCATACAAAAAAAAAAAAGAAGGAAGTCCTGCCATTTGTGACAACAAGGTTAAACCTTGCAGGCATTATACTAAGCGAAATAAGTCAGAAAATGACAAATACTGTATGATTTCACATGTGCAATAAAACAAACAAAAAAACCAACAAACTCAGATGCAGAGAACAGATTGGTGGTTGCCAGGGATGGGGGACAGGCGATGGGCAAAACGGGTAAGGGTGGTCAAAAGATACAAACTTCCAGTTATAAATAAGACCCACTTTTACAAGGAAGCTAAGATATATAAATTTTCTTCTGCGATGTATATTAACAAGGCCTAAATACAGTGTCCTTTGGCTAGTCAAAGACATTGCATTTTTAACTGCCTTTCTCTATATCTATAGGAAACAAATAAAAAGAAGATGAATAAAGAACTTGCTTCTGGAAGCCACACACCTTTTTTTTTTAATCCTTGTAAATCTCATAGTTTGTCTTTTATTCATTCCAACAAATCCTTCAAAAGCTAAGAAAAGCTTATGTGCTTGATTTAGGAAGAGACTATCTCCTAAAGCAGCAAGACAAGATTAAATGATGGAACCCGATGTATGGGAAAATGTTTATTATACTTATTGGGTTCTAGTAAAGATATTCATACAATACTGTATTCAAAGCATTACAGCTTAAATAAAACTTTACGACCTGGTTAAGGCTTATCCAACATATACCACACTGTTTCCTTAGGAAAACACATTAAGTACCAACCCATTTTTAAACTAGGGCTGCCTTTATGAACAAGGAGGGAGAGCCACTAAGAGCTGCCTTGGTGTTTTCTATCTGTGGATCTTGTTGGAGACCTAACCGCTTGATACACTTGGTGTTAGATTTGTTTTCATCTTACATTATACTGAAATACCTAATGTACACTCAAAACAACAAGGAAATCTCATGATTATCTATTAAAGCAAAACACAATATACCCTTAATCTTAAAAGGTAAAAGAAAAATTATGCCTCTGCCCTAAAATTAGCCTATGGCTTGGCTTTTCTGTCTTCAAGAAGAAACTTTTGAGGTGGGAAAGTTTTCTATGTTTAATTAACATTTCCGGTTCTCTTTAAAAATATGGCACTGTATCAGAAAAACAAATAAAATTGAAAAATGTCTAAGAATAAATGAAGTGGAAGAACAGTATATTATTAGCCTTAATGCTATGACCAATCTGAAGGCACCTAAGATCTTTGTGACTAGCTTCTCAAACATCATATGTGGTATGTGTAGACTTTGAACTAGAAAAGTTGAGAAATAAAGGTTTCACTTAATTTATGGCTAAGGAGGTGAAAGACAGACTTCTCTGTTTCTAGCCCAAAGACATGGGCTAAAGGCAACGCTGAAAATAAAACACAAGTTTCTCAAGAGTCAGTTCTGTCCTTTTCCCTAAACCTTGTTACTTCTCTGAAACTATCTACCAAATACATACAAATATAATTAAATCTTTAAGGTTTGCTGCTACTTGACATTTTCAAGGGGTGGAGGTGGGCAGGCTATGTTTCTTTTTTGTGACACTGGCATTAAAATGACTGTCTCAAAATAAGAGCCTGTTATAATTCTTACCCTTTTCACTTCTATATTACATCCTTATACAGATCCAAGATTAACACACTTTTAGATGAACAAAATAAAAACCTCAGAAATTTAGAAACCAGGCGTTACAGAATACATTTAAAGTAGGAAGTAACCAGGAAACAATAGAAAAAGAAAGCTTTTGACTGTGAAAGAGCAGGCTAAATACAGAGGGGGATGGGAGACAAACGTGTCCTACATC
>NW_017731774.1:1176606-1187614 GCF_001890085.2 Hipposideros armiger | reverse complement strand
ACTACTAGACTTGCCTGACAAGAAATGCTAACGGAAGTTCCTAAAGTGGAAATGAAAGGACAAGAATTAGTTATGTAAGAATATATGGAAGTATAAAATTCACTAGTAAAATAAGTACAAAATAAATTCAGACTATTCTAGTACTGTAATGATGTAAATCACTGAACTCTAGTATCAAGGTTGACAGATCAAAACAGAAAAACAACAACAACAACAAAAAAAACAACTCCACTAAGATATTTGTAGCTACAATAATTTGTTAAAATACACAATAAAAAGATGTAAATTGTGACATCCATAACATAAAATGGGGAACAGGGATAAAGAGAGATTCTGAATGTGGCTGAAGTTAGATTATCAGCTTAAAATTGACTATTATAATTGTAAGATGTTTTATGTAAACCTCAGGGTACTCACAAAGCAAAAACCTATAGTAAATAGACAAAAGATAAAAGAGAAAGGAATCATGGAATACCACCAAGAAAAATCAAATAAAAAAGACAGCAAGAGAAGAAAGGACAAAGGAACTATAAGACATCCAGAAAACAAGTTGGCAATAGTTTTTAACTATCAAAAATTACTTTAAATATAAATGGATTAAATTCACCAATCAAAAGACATAGGGTGTATATATACACACTAAAATATAAGACTGAAATATAGCTGCCTAAAAGAAACTCACTTCAGGACACATATAGGCTGAAAGTGATGGATGGAAAAAGGTATTCTATATAAATGAAAAGCAAGAGAGTCTGGGGGTGGCTATACTTATATCAGACAAAATATACTGTAAGTCAAAAACTATAACAGACATTATATTAAAAGGTCAATTTATCAAGAAAATGTAATTGAAAAAAAAATATACACCCAATATCAGAGAACCTAAATATATTAAGAGAATATTAACAGATGTGAAGGCAGAAACCACAACGCAATTAATAGCAGGGGATTTCAATACCCTACTTTCAACAATGGATATAGTTCATACAGAATATCAATTAGGGATTTAAAGTAAAGCAACTGTGTTTGCCAACAACACAAAAAAAAAACTAAACCAATGCTAAATATGCTTTCTACCCTCCAAAAACGGCATTTGAGCTTAATTTTAAAAGGGAAATCCCCAAATGCTAGAAACAATATATTTATTGCACTTATAGGTGGGACCGTGCAAAGGCTGTCTCTTCAGTAAAAGATGGGAAACAATCAACCAGAATGGAAGTGACAGATTTTCTCTTTCCAAGGATTTAAGCTAAACTCATAACCTTTGCACCATGCATAAGAGTACAGTCTAAANAACCGGGGTCCTCTGGCGTCCCAAGCCAGTTCTTAACCATCGCGCCACTCGGCCGGCCCTAAATACGGTAAATTATTTTAACAACCAAAATAAAGTATCTTGAACAGGAGAAAAGAGCTCCATTTCTAATGAAGTGACTGACTCATTTTAACAACCTTCAAATATTTTTATTTAAAAAGGTTTTAGTTGCTCCTAAGCTCATTCTTCTACTTTGAAACAAGTGACTGGCCTTTATATAATTTTAAAATTAGATTTATTTCATCAACCACACACTGTTTCATTATCCTGTTCCTTCAAATGCCAGAAAACTGGTTAGCATGGTAAATAAAAGTTTTCTTTAGCTACGGTCTAAAGTAAAAATAATTTTAATATTGAAATTAAACTTCCATGAAGCAAGTTTATTGTGTTTAAAATTAAGAACATATGCAATGTTATAATAGTCAATATATGTATACAACAAACCCTGCACATTATAACAATTTTTTTAAAGGCACGCTAATAAAGGTTAAAAAAAAAAACAAACAACCCATCATTTTCAATAAAAAAACATCTAAAACTGACTATTATAGCAGTTTTAGGATTCACAGGACTATTGGTTATTATTACACAGAATAGCAATATAATTAAAGAGCTGACCAGTTATTTTGTTCGAGTTCAATCCACAGAAGACAGGCTTTGTCTTGGCTTATTTAACTCTCAAGGTCTAAAATACTCAATGATCCTCCCAGTAATTAGACACAGACAAAGCTATTTCCATAGCAGAGACACTTTAATGGGACAAGAAACTTATTTCATCACTAATCTGTATTTTTATTTAGTATCCTTTAACCTCTTATGATAAAGTTTAAATAAGATCAGAGACGTGATGCCTTTCTAAAATGCTGCTTAATTTCCATATTAATTACCTATAATCATAAAGTTAAATCAAGAGTTAAGAAACCAAATGGATCATTAATTTAATCCCACCCAAATTCATCTTTGCATGCATTTAGTATATTCTAATGCCTATATATACAATTTCTGTCCTTACCCTTCCTCCACATCAAGATAGATTTCTCAAGTTCAAACAAAATGCCAGCTCTGAAACTTGACTTCTGTTGCTGACTTCAGTTATCTCAAAAATTTCTTTAATATTAATTAGTCTCTTTCCTTATTTCTTATTTATTTATTTATTTTAAGATTTTATTGGAGAATTGGGGGGAGGGGAACAGCATTGGGGAATTGGGGAAGGGGAACAGACAGGTAGACAAATTGCTGTTTTTGTTCTTCAGTCTAGTTGTGGAGGATGTCGCTTCACTGGCCCATGTTGGCATGATCATTGTGCTCTTCCCGGGTGAGGCAATCGGTCGCCGGTCATTGGACGGCTGCTCCCAGCAGCTCCCAGCAGGCCACACCAGCTGCTGGCAGCTGGCTGCTCACACTGGCTGCCAGCCACTCATGTAGCTCACTGCACCCCGCTGCAGCCTATGCCGTCGCTGGCGACTCACAGCAGTCCAGCTCCAGGTTGAGCTGTTGTTCATCATCTTAGCTGTAGAGGGCGAGCATCACTGACCCTCAATGTGGGATCCGAACNCTTCCTTTGTATGCTCCCACACCTACTACCTTAAAGACCTAACTCCTCCTTTAAAGACACCTCCTCCTAAGCCTTAACTATCCTTTTCAGATAAGAGTTGGCACACCCACCCTCCTTTATACCTCCACTGGATCATGCACTTTGCATTTTACCTCTTTCAAACTAACATACTAAATAGTATTAATATACCTATTAGGCCCCCATGCTAAGTGAGTAATAACAACAAAAGCAAATAGCGAACATTTAATGAGTGATTATGAAGTATATGGTATTCTAACAGGCACCTTTATTTGTTCTTAGTTCATTCAACTTTCACGACAACTGATTAAGATGGTTTCACTGTCATTCCCAAATTACAGATGAGAAGACAAATACAGAAGTTAAGTAACTTGCTCAAGGTCACTCAACTAATGAATAGCAAAGCCAGGAGTCCATCACCCATGATTTGGTCTCTAAGCTAAGATGAATGACTCGATCTTCCTACCCTTACCATCAAGCAGTGTCTGGCATGTAGTAAGCTGAATAAATGTTAAAACACCTCTGAACATTTTACATACGATCCAATTTTAAAACATTTATCCATGAACATCCAAACTAAAGTGATTTAGTGTTAGCGTGGGGTTAGGAGTTATATAAAATGCTTTGACTCCCACCCTAAGGTAAACTATTATTTCTATAGAAATCATACTATTCAAGTAGAAGGTAACAAAAAAGGTGTAATTGGTTTAATGATATTTTCATTGTGTGAACACTCCATATACTTTAGTCAATGCTATTTGGGTTCCTCTTTATGGTCTGACCTCTAAAGTCTTTCATCAAGCCTCTGTATCATTCATACCACCATTCAGTGTTACATACAGAAATGAAAAACATATGTTGCAGCGAAATGAATTTTTTGTCCCACTCCTTTTTTTTAAGTTAGCCTAAATAAGGCTTTAATTCCCACAATTACCAATCTCAGCATTTGATCTGGCCCTTTCCTAAGACTTCCCATACCACCTTTCTTACTATACCCTGGACACTGGGGCCTTATTTTTCGTTCCTTCAACATGCCAAACTTATTCCTGCTTGGAGGAATGCTCTTACTCAGATCTTCACAGGACTAACTAACTCTTTGTCATTCTGGTCTTAACTCAAATTTATCACCTCAAAAAGGTCTCTTTTACTTCCAGATCTAGAGTGGTACCCCATGGCCACATCCCAGACACCAGCTGGCATGTTATTTTATTTTTTTCATAAACTTTATCACTAATTCAATTTATCTTGATCTTTTGTTGTTTATGTGCTTGCTTGCCAGAAAATAAGCTCCATTACAACAGTGACTGTGTATATCTAAACACTTGGTAATATGCCTGGCACATAGTTATCACACAATAATTATTTGTTAAATGACTTGAATACTGACGGTACCATTAGTACTAAAAGCATTTGCTCTACCATAGTTCACATATGCAATCAAAGCCTATTAAAAAAAAATCAATCCTTTTTAAAATTCCGGATCTATATTAGATGTCTTAATTTATCAACCTTCTTGTTCCACAAAAATACATAATAAAGGTAACATAGAAAGATAAAGGACAAGAGAAGCATAGATACAAAAATTCAAGACTAGACAAAAACACACAAAAATATAGGTCCTGGGGACCTATAAGTTTAAACTTTAAATCTGACTTCAATTTCCAGCAACCAAAGCCAAGTAGGAGAGGCATGAGGAATTTAACTCACAACAGAAAAGATAAAAAATGTTATTTCCTCAATCTAATGAAATTTTTATGTAAAGTACATCAATATAAGTTTTTTTTTTGTTTTGTATTTTTTAAGATTTTTTATTTGGGAATTGGGGAAGGGAACATTGTGTTTTTCCAGGACCCATCAGCTCCAAGTCAAGTTGTTGTCCTTCGATCTTAGTTGTGGAGGGCGCAAGCTCAGGTCCAAGTCCAGTTGCCGTTTTCAATCTAGTTGTGGGGGGCGCAGCCCACCATCCCATTCAGGAGTCGAATCTACAACCCTGCTGTTAGGAGCACATGCTCTCACCAGCTGGGCCATCTGACACCTGTTGGCAGCTCAAGGGCAGCTCAGCGGGGCGCAGCTCACTGGCCCATGTGGGAATCAAACTAGTGACGCTGTTGCTCAGAGCTTGTGCGCTCTAACCAAATGAGCCACCCAGCTGGCCCCAATATATCAGTTTTTAAATGAAAATAGCATACAGATATCAAAATGCAATGACTCTAATATTAATTTTCTTAAAATATGAAGTTTACCCTAATAACTAATTTTTGCAAGAATCATGCTATTTTATTTTTTTTAATAGGTTTTTATAGCTAGGTACCACCTCAAGGATAAGAGAAATGAGATTAGAAATAGGAGAGTCAGGACAGAATAAGTTAAAGGTAAAATAGGATATATATGCAGCCACAGTTTCAGATTTCGACATTGCTATACATCTTACCAAGAAATATATATCCCCCCCCCAAACCGGTATTATAATTGAGAACAAGCATTTCTGGACGGAGTTTCCATAATAAAAAATCAGTTTAATGAAGGAAGTATTTCCTCTTTATCATTCTTACACCTATGTCTGGGATGGTTTGGAACACAGAAGAAAAGAGGCTAGTCTGTGGAACCCAGTAATTATGATTTAGTTCTAAAACCAAAAAGTTCAGAAAAATCATAAAAACAACAATGAAGAAATGAAGGGAACCAACAGATACATCAAATACACTTTCATAGTGTTCAATAAAGGTAAANAAAAACTAATAATTTTGCATTTATCTGATTATTTATCATTTGTCTCTAGAGAGAGTGATGTCTTCTCCACTGCTCCCTCTTCCTTGTAGTTGCAATTGTTGACTGGAAAAAATAACTCTCCAAATAATCCACAAAAGAAAGATTTATTCAGGAAAAAAAAGATACAAAAACCACCACTACAGTGTGAGAATGCGACCTCCAACACGGGGCTTCAACCGGCTGCCCACGTGGAGAAAAAAGTACTCTCTTTTCAAGATGGCTAGTCCCATTTATTACCGTCCCACCCCCTGAAGCTACCACAAAGTTAAACAGGAAGTCAGGATTACAGAATTAATGAGGGGCCCAGCTCCACCCATAGTCCTCCCAGCTCTATGGTCAAGTATCACAAAATGCCAGTTCACTTTTATCACAATGTCTGTTGTAAGATTAAATCTCTCGGGCCAGTACCTTTAAAAAAGTTGTCAAGGTTATCTAAAGACAAGGCTGACTCCAGCTCGAGAGTTCAATCTTGAAATAACTTTTGATCTCCAGTGAAGAGATGAACAGCCTTCCCTTTCCTCAGTACTTCCTGCTGCAAACTAGCAAGCAATATCCTCAGGTGGGTAAGAGGCCTGCCTAATCAAATTTTTAATAAACTTTATTAGCCACACATTTTCATAATCAATAACACTTAAAGCAATGCTGAGCAAAAAAAGCAAGATATAGAAGCACAAGTGCATTTATCTAAAGTTTTAAAACAGACAACACTAAATTATATTATTTAGAAATGCACACAGAATTATACCACCTATGAGGAAAAGCAAGGATGTAATTACTATAAATGATGGAGGGGAAGGAATGAGAAAATACACACCAAGACTTCTGAAGTGGTGGCAATGTTTTATTTCTTGATCTGGGTGATGGCCATATGGGTGTTTAAATTGGTCAGTACACTGTAAATTAGGTTTATATACTTTTCAGAATGTTTATAGTTCACCATAAAAGGAAAAATTTTAAGACTGAAACAATACCTTCTCACTGATAACAAAAGCCTTTGTACAACACATTTCTTTTCCCTTGCTTATGTAAACATTTAAGACATTTCCAAGGGATATCTCAAAAACTACAGAGCGCTGCCTTCCAATAATTGTGTACTCTATTATTTTCCTACGAATTACACAAGATGGTGTAATAGTTTACTAAGTAAACCTTCTCAAATAGGATATAGGTACTGTACTTTACAGGAGTTACTGGTGTTTTAAGAATAGGCATAGGTGTTGTTAAGAAAGTATATCTTAGAAGTTCTCACCACAAGAAAAAAAATTGTTTTTTGTAATTATGTAAAGTGACGAATGTTAAGTAGACTTATTGTGGTGATCATTTCGAAATGTACACAAATATCAAATCATTATGTCATACACCTGAACTAATACGTTATACATCAATTATATCTCGACTAAAAAAAGAAAGTCCTTAAGTAAACATGGTAGTCACAAGTGAGTTTCCAGTCATAATTCTTTTCAACAACTCCATTCACCCATTTGGCCTGCAACAAACAATAATTTAAGCTGTGCATATACTGCAACTTTAAAAATTAATTATGAATTACTATATTTTAATTTTTAAAATAGTATGGAAAATAGTATATGCTACAATATTATCTATCTATGGGGAGAGAGAGGGACCCAATAAATTAAGCTAAAAACCAAATTCATTTGAAGAAACTTGTAGAGTGGAGAAATTGCTAGGTATCACTAAAGAAAAGAACATGGTACTGTTAAGAAAATCATTTAACCTGAAAATAGCTAATAAGCCTATAAGGAATGAAACAGAAATTAAAAGGAAACCCCAAAAGAAACATTATCAACTTGATTATCAACTAATCATTAACACTACAAATATAAACATAAACTTTATGTCTTCATATAGTATTTCCTTTTGGATAAGAATGAAAAAAAAAAGTCAAAAAAATAAACTTTGAAAACTTAAAAGTATGGAAACTATTAACTTATGGAAGTTACAGATAACTGCTGCATACTAGTTTTTAAATCACTAATTTTAAAGTCAAACCACACAAAAGCTGTTTCCATAGCAAAATCTGAATTGCCAAATTTTCAAATACTTTGAACTTAAAGTGAGTGGTAGAAACTAATTTCCCCTCATCTTCTGAAATAACAATTTCAAAAAACTGCTCAAAAAACTCCCTCTAATGCAAAAACAGGTGCAAATAGAAAAGAATCTAGCCAAGCTACAATTGTACCACCTTAGAAAAAGTACTTCACCAAACCTCTGGTAGTCAACTTTGCCCAGAAAACAAAACAAGCGAACATGTTAGTACTTTAAAAGTCCTTTAGGCTCCAGAATTCTGGGTCTACTCTGACAGTTTAGCTTCCACCCCATAATTTCCTTAACTGAAATGGCTTAGTACTTTCAACTTCATTACTATGAACTTTTTACTGACAAAATAAATTTAAATGAAAACACTCACTTGGAGTCAGTCACCTTTTCTCTCTTCATTCAGCTATTCCCTTACAAGCCCCATCTTGGAAAATTCCCTAGTCATTCAGGGTTAAAAACTTGAAACCATCTATTCTTCTTTCCTACATGAAAACAAAGTAATTAACCACCACCCAACTAGTGAGCTTAGCTAGAGCAGATTGTGCCCAGGCATTTTCACAGGCCAATATGTTAAGACTTAAATCTGGGTAGCTGATTAAAAAACATAAATTAAATGGAGCACACTTTCATTTAAGCTGGCCTTGGAGGCAGAGGATGCAATAAAANTATGTTATACTTTACTTCTTGAGGAAGGGTAATTCTCATGCAATGAAAGTGGAAGAAGCAATGAAAGTGGAAGAATCTGGGACAGGAAAGAATAAAAATGAATGAGAGGCTCAGTCACACAATGGCTGGTCACTGGTAGAAAACATTCCTGAGTCAGTCTAAAGATGCTCTGTATTCCACTACATGTCACAGAATCCCTCCAGTAAGTAGAAGTACTGTTACAACTTCCTTTTGTCTTTGAACCTTAGATCCAAGAAATCTGAAGTGACATGAAAATAAGTCATACTGACTGAAGCATTGCTTCTACACTGAACACAAGTATCGAGGTCTGTCTTCAACATAGATTGTAATGATCAGAAACTATACTTTTACACAGAACAATCTTCCTAAATTTGAGGGTTGGTAAGAAGTATCTACAAGTTTATTTCTGAATATTTTGTATAAAGTCAAGCAAATTGTTCATTTTATTTAAAGTTCTGCATTGTGAATTCAGAATTGCTCTGTGGCATTTTCAGTTGTAAAGCAACTCCAAGTTTTAAAGCAATTCAAAGTAACTAAGACAAATGTCTGAATATTAATTATGAATCTCTGGCTTCCATTATAATTTTGTAAAAATACTTTGGTTACAAACTTAAGAATCTTAATTTCTACAATAAAGTTTGGATACAGAGTCAGTGAAGAAAATGTCAAATACCAGCAGATTCCTTTCCACTCTCTTCTGAGAACTCCAGTACACCTTCAAAGTGGGAGAACTGATAGCAAAACTAATTTGGCTATCAAAAACACGAGTGTTTGAAATGTATTGGCAAATCTTGACTGATCCAATTGAATAATTTAGAGAAAAAAATATTGAGGAATGTGGAAGGCAGATAATACTAGAAGAACTTGGAGCTGTATGTACTGCACTGGTTCTAACACCCTCACTGAGCACGTCACTGGGCAAACCTGGCCTGAGTCTCCTCATAACAAAAGTCACACTTTATCTAAAACATTGTAATTGACCATAAATGAAAGAAAACTACTTGTAAATTTTTCTAAGTCTCAATCTTTTGGAGAAAGAGGGATGTAACAAGTAAATTGGTGGAAGCATCATGCCATTTCTTAACAGTACGCGTTTGCACATGCTATTCTTTATACCAAAAATATCACCTGAGGCTGTCTGACTTCAAGGCCTATTCTCATAACATACTTAGCAGTGCTTCTCTTGTTTGTAAAATGTGGGTAATAAAATATCTATCTTATAAGACTGCTTAAGGACCACCAATAAGCTACAAAATGCATTAAGATTTGCAACAAATTTAACCCACACTTAGTATCCTCTCCCCAAAATAAATTCAAAACAAACCAATAAAAAAACTAACCAAAGAAATGAACATGTATTTCAAAGAAGAGGGAATAAAAATGATAAACACACTGTGGTAGCCAGTCTCCAAAGATGGCCCTAAACAATTCTGTCCCTTCTTGCACATGCATCTTCTCCCTTAACTGTGAGATGGCCTGTCTATTTTGAAAAAAACATAGTGGAAGTGACATTGATCAATCCAAGTCTAGCCCTAAAATGGCATGGTCTCTCTCTCAATGCTCCTTCTTAGAATCCAGTCACCCCTGCTGTGAGGCAGCCCAAGCAGCCCAGTGAAGGAGCCAAAAGCCCCCATCTGAGCTCCCAATCAAGACTCCAGATGACTCTAAACCGTCTAGCATCCCAGCCATTCCAGCCCGTCGACTGTTGCATGCTGAACCTCCAGATAACTGCAATCATCCCAGCACCACAGCTGACACCATGAAGCAGAAGGACCTCCCACTCAACACACAGAATTGTGCAATAATGAAATGGTGTTTTGTCACTAAGTTTTGGGGTGGTGTATTACATTTTTATAAATAACTGAAACATATGACAAAATCCCTAGGTATATATCCTAGCAAACATGTGTATGCATCATAATAGCACTACTCATAAAAAGCAAAAAATGGGGAACCCAAATGTCCATCAACTAGCAAATGTATAAATGCACGTCAAAGATTATATAGAGAATACTATCTTTTAAAGCTCCAAACAAGCAAAACTCAGCAATATATTGTCTAGAGATACATGTATATGAGTATTTTTTAATATGTCAAAGAAAATGTTAAACAAAACTCAGGACAGTGGTTTCCTAGTGCTAAGAGGAAAACCAGGAGGACAGTCTAGAGAAGGAACATGAACAGATGTGAAACTGGAAAGGTTGCTGGTTCTACAGTTGGGTAGGGCGGTTCACAGGTATTTATCATTAGTTCATAATTACATATGATATGTACATTCTTTTATATGCAAGTAGAATTTTCAATATAGCTTAATTTATAAAAGTTTTATAACTTGCTATTAGGTTGCAATTCTTATCCAACAGTTAGTTATAACATCAAATATTATACAAATCTTTTTAAAAGTCTAGAATGATTTTTACTTCAAAAGGAAAATCTTGTTTTGTTTTAAATACTGTTGATATTAGACACCATTTAAATATGGTAAATTATTATTATTATTTTAAATATTTTTATTGGGGAATTGGGGGGATGGGAACAGAGCTGGGGAATTGGGGGAAGGAGAACAGACAAGTTGCTGTCGTTTTGTTCTTCAGTCTAGTTGTGGAGGA
>NW_017731774.1:1160000-1170366 GCF_001890085.2 Hipposideros armiger | reverse complement strand
TAAAATATGAAAGTCTTTTTTGAGGACATGTGTTTTCATTTGTTTGAGTAAATACTTAGCAATTCTACTCCTAGAGTACACATATATTTAAAAATATTACAGTTATCCAGAGTAGTACCATTTCCACTCCAACCAGCAATGTATAAGAGTTCTATTTCCTTCATACCAAGTTTTTTCTTTTTCTTTTTTAAAGAGTCTATTACCAGCATTGTCCTGCATACTGGGAATACAAAACAGTATGGACGTATACTCCCAAAGTGCTCATGGAAGGCTTTTACAACTGACATCTAACTTAAACCTTAAT
Source organism: Hipposideros armiger (assembly GCF_001890085.2). Classification (NCBI taxonomy): domain Eukaryota; kingdom Metazoa; phylum Chordata; class Mammalia; order Chiroptera; family Hipposideridae; genus Hipposideros; species Hipposideros armiger. The sequence goes on along the minus strand of NW_017731774.1, from coordinate 1,170,062 downwards.
GGATTGTTGAGCAAAAAGGCAGGAAAGAATAGAAATGGTCTAGAAAGAAGAACATATGCAAGAGTAAAAAAATGCACACAGATCATTTTTATAATACTAATAGAAAATAAAGCTAGATCAAGTTTTGTGATGGCAAAAATATGCTTCAAAAGGAAAAAATGAGAAAGCCAACCTAGGAAGATTACGTTTTAAAAAGTCTTACAGGGCCGGTCGAGTGGCGCGTTGGTTAAGAGTTGGCTTGGGGGCCGGCCGAGTGGCTCAGTTGGTTAAGAGCTCGCTCAAGAGTTTGAGCTCTGAGCAACAGCGGTTCGAGTCTAGCCCCAGCTGAGCAGCCGCTGAGCTGCCAACAGGTAGCAGGATGGCTCAGCTAAATAAAAAACAAAACAAAACAAAACAAAAAAAACAGTTGGCTTGGGACGCCAGCTCTGAGCAGGTTCGGATCCCACATGAGGGCCAGTGACGTTGCGCCCTCTACAGCTAAGATGGTGAACAACAGCTCGACCTGGAGCTGGGCTGCCATGTCTGTTCCCCTTCCCTCGATTCCCCAACACTGTTCCCCTCCCCCAATTCCCCAATAAAATCTTTAAAAATAAATAAAAAGTCTTACAGATATTTGTCTTTAATTAAGTCTCTATTAGATGCTCTCATGGTGTCATATGCCTTCATTGCATTTGTCATTCTTAATTGTTTAAAGTCTTATTATCCCCCACTAGACTAGAAATGGTGTATATTTGGGCTCACACCATTGAATCCATAGCACCTGGCAAATAGGTAACATTTAGAGATGGGAATGGTTTATCAAGGGTTATTTGTATTTGTTTTGTACTGCAGCATAACCAATTAAAACAAACTCAATATTTAAAACAACATACATTCATTATCTCAGGATTTCATGGGTCAGAAGAAGTTCAGGCATAGCAGCGTAAGAGAATCCTCTGCTTTGAGTTTCGCATGGCTGTAATCAAGGTGTCACCAGGGTGAGGTTCTCATATGGAGACCAAATTAGGGAAAATATTTACTTCCAAATTCACTTAGGTTGCTAGCAGAATCTATTTCCTTGAAGCTATAGAAGTGAGGGACCTGGTTCTTGCTGGCTCTTGGCTGGAGCCTCAGAGACGGCCGCCAGTTCCTAGCCACATGGACGTCTCCAACATGGCTGCTTACACCATAATGCCAGCAGGGAGAGACTGGAGCAAGTCTACTAGTAAGACAAAGTCTTATATAACATAACATAACCATGGAAGCTACACCACATCACCCTATACTCTGTCCACCTCTACTCTTAGAAGGCTATTAACAGACAAGCTCTTTTAAAAATAATTCATTCTGTGAAGATTTATAGTGTCAGTTATAACTTTCAGAATCTGTTTGCAAAGTAGTGTGTTAAGATTTTTCAGAATTGGCAAGGTTAACATGTATTCACCTAGTCAATGAAAAGGCAACTAGTGACACCAACAGAAATGATCAATTGTGAATGCCAGTGTAAGTGTATCAAGAAATAAAGGAAAGGAATAGAATTCCACAGAGAAAATAAAAACAGAAATGAAAAGCAAAGTGTGAGAACACCAATGATCACATCCAGGATTAACGGTTTTCTGTTCCTTCTCGTCTCTTTTACCCTGTTACTAGGTACTCTCAGGCACAAGGTACCAGATTTACTTAAGTCCCACTAGTTGGCATATCTCATATATACCCAAAATTCAGCAAACGGGAATAGAGAACAACCAAGGTAAAAGAAAAGTACAAAGAAGCTAAGACCACAAGCTGAAGTTGCCATCTCAATCTACCTTTTATTATTCCTGCCATCTAGTGGCAGGATCAAAACCAAAAGCATGCCAGATTAACATGCTAAATAAGAACACCCAGAGGAAAAAAACCTAATTTACTAAGACTACTAAAACTAACAACCTAAATCCATTCCTGCCAACGTGATATATATGAATACTGTCTAGAAAATCATATTAAACACAAGGCTAATTTTATCATTTAAACTATGGAAACTCACAAATGAGGATATATTCAAGCCTAGTGTAATTATAGAGATTCATATCAGTGCTTAACAGCAAACCAATAAAATTTCAAGGAATTACTAATGATACACAATAAAAAGTCATTTTTTACTCTTTTACTAGTCAGTTCTGAAGTTTGAAAAGACCCACAAATACATAGATTAATCACTGCCACACTATCAAATCACCACTACTCATTTATGTACAAGCAATTCCAACTGGGTATTAAGAATACTCTCACTAAACTCCCTGCTCTTACAACTGATAGATGGGTCATTCTGATTCAAGATCTTTTGTAAGCAGAGAGCAGGCTGAGTGTGACTTGTTTCTCTACTGCAGAGCAACACATGGAAAAAACAAGGGTTGTTCAAAAGCAGAGAAGGTCCCAAAGACTTCTTAAAGCTTCTCTATACCTTCTCAGTCAAGGTGAGATGCATTACAAACCAAAAGACGTTAGAATTCGTAAGAACACACAGAGCAAAACTTCTTCAAACACTTATTAATTGATAAGATCCATATTTCAGTCCTATCTCTTCTGCCTCAACTAGCAGTGACAGCTATCAATTTCCATAAATATCCACTTGAAAAAGAAGGGCATCTTCTGTTTTATAAAGGACAATTAAACTAATTAGAAAAAAAGGAAAGAACAATGAGAAGCTGGACCAAAAAATTAATCAAAATAAGAAGCTGATATAAATGTTCTAATGTCATCCAAAAAAAATTCTAGGGTTACATATAAAATAGTGTATTTGATAAGTTAAAACTGTCCAATGATACTTTTGCTTGGTTAAATTCAATACAAACTGAAATCTAAAAAGCTTAAGCAAAAGGGACAGGTGCATGTGCTTGCACGTATTCTCTCTACACAGCACACATGTGTGTCTGTAATACATATTTAAGTCAGGCACACATTCATATATTATAGAAACAAGATCTCCAACAAACATTATGTATAAACATGTTATATTTACATTTATTTACTATTGGATATCTAACTGACATATAATATACTATGTAAATAAGATTTCCAACTAACAAGAATTAGACATGTAAATATGTATTGTAATACATATATTTAAGCCAGGACACATATTCATATACTATAGAAATAAAATTTCCAACTAGCAAGCATTACCCACAGTAATAATACTTCATGGCCCGCAATTTGCTATGATTAAAGGACCAAAATGGCTTGCCCAATAAGCTCAAAAGCAAAATGAACAACATTCAGGGGGAAAGCAACATCAAGGAATAAGCTAAAACAAAACAATCACACAAAATAAGCAACGTATATAGCCTTGTCTGGACATCTTAAGTTTTAAGACTTAAAGGAAGGCCTATTCATAAGCTACAATGCAATGTTAAAATTTGACAAATTACTAAGTACTGAAGAGCTGGGTATCAAAGTACTTAGTCACCAAGATATATCAGAGGGGATGGTATAAATAAGCAGACAGTAATTTGATTAGTTTTAAAAAATACATATGCTCCCATAATGTAGATATACTTGATGTTCACAATGCACTAATTCAAAAAAGAAAAGATGAAGACTTCCAACCTGCTAGGCTGTCAGTCCTAGTTGTAGCTCCATGACTTTGAGAAAGTCACTTAGTATGATTAGGCCTCAGATTCCTCATCTATCAAATAAAACAACTAGATCAGTCTTTCCCAAACTGCATTGCATGGCACATTAATTTTTAAAATCTTTGTGATTTCTAAATTAAATATGGCAAAACTAGGTTAAATAAAATTAACACTGTATTCAAGAACTTCCTAGCCTTTAACACAGTAATGAGCATTGTAAAAGTAAGTGGTTGGAGGGCCAGCCCAGTGGCTCAGTTGCTTAAGAGCTTGCTCAAGAGTGCGAGCTCTGAGCAACAGCAGTTCGAGTCCTGGCCTGAGCTGAGCAGCTGCTGAGCTGCTAAAAAAAAAAAAAAAGTAAGTGGATGGAATATGTAAATGATTACAGGTTATTGTGTTTTGTTGTTTTCTTTTGAACTACAGTTCTGCAGAATGTGCTTTGTTAAGCACCATAACAAAAAATGTCTATGTTCTCTTTTAGGTATGAAGTTCATTCTATTATATATTCCAGAGAATCCAAAAGTGATACAATTTACCTAGTTTTACTCACCCCACTTTCAAACAGAAATATATGAACATACTCAGTTAAGAACAAAAAGAATAAAAGGGAGTTTTCTCCTCCTCTTGAAAGGGATTGAAAGATAGGTAATAGGAAATACCAAACTAAATTAATTTTATTAATTTCTATAAAACAGTATATATTAAACTCAGATTAGTATGTTTTTGGTACACTCTATTTTAAAATAGTTATTCTGAAAATTACAAATGTTACAAATGCATTTATCGAATTTAAAATGGACTTAATTTTTCTCCTTTTTTTAATATACTATGCTCAATCTGGTGGAACCTGGCATTATACTTTTTGCCAAATTACTTGATATCTATGCTTTATCATAACATTGTNTGGATTCTCTCACCAAAAGAATTTTGCAGAATTAATTTATTTTTAGAGAACCCCCAACACATAAGTCCCATCAGAAAGGCACTTCTTTCCAGCAGTGAAAACTCTGCTCAGAGTTACCTTCTTCAATAGTGAAAAAAAAAAATCCAAAAAACACCTGTGACCTGCTGAGGCCGTTTTGAGAAATGGAGACTATACTTATTTTTCCAGCTTCTGATCCAGCCATTTAATCACTTAAAATTTAGTATTACTTTCATCAGGGAAAGTAACACCACCACCGCAAGGAGTAGCACTACTTAGGAAAGTGCTATGTAACTACCTGGTTCTTTTCCAAATTACTGTGTTGCTTAAGGGCTTTTTGTATCAAAAAAGTAAAACCATAGGGTACCCTTTCTTTGCCCTATCTCAAGAAATTAAGGAGAGGTGACAGGAAGAGATTCAGGAGAAAATAGGATTAATGTTTAGTTTTCATTTGTTTAAGAGTAATATACTTCACACTTAAAAAAATCTGATTTTAAAATTTTGGTATACAAATATAGACTCTGCTATCTCAAATTATGTTTGGCAAAGTTGTAGTTGGAGAGAGATTACTCTACAGATGTCTTGTGTATTCTAGAACAGGAAAAGCTAGAAGCTGCATAAAGAACAATGAATACAAGATTCTGTTATAAAGCAAATATTTGTCTTGAAAATGCAACCTTATCTTGAAAATGCAACCATGGATATCAACTTATGAATAAATTATAGTTTACAAATAACTTTTCAATCAGAGCCAATAAGCCTGGGTATTATGCATACAAGTACACAATTCTAAGGGCCAAAGGCAAACTTGCTTGGCCCCTGACTTCGTGAAGCTGACAATCCTTGACAATCTTGCAGGAGGGACAGGCAATAAGCAAATACAATCATGGGGAGAAGGAAACACATGGGATAAAGGACACCTGACTTTTCTTTCTTTCATCTTTAAATTCTGAAGTATAATTTACATGCATTAAAATAAAATACATTAATCTTATGCTTAATTCAATAAGTTTTGACAATTTTATACGTACCACCAACCATAACCATCACGCAAAAACATCACCCAGGAAAGTTCCCACATGAACCTTTCCAGTTACTTCCCATCCCAAATACGTCTAGTTCTTTCACCCCAGATTCATTTTGTTTTCAGATTTAATATAAATGGATCTTAGATTCTACTTTCTATAGGTGTCTGGCTTCTTTCACGCAACATAATGTTTTTGAAATTTATTCAGGTAGCAGCAGTACATTCCTTTTGTATTGATGAGTAGTATTCCATTTTATGAATACTATAACTCATTCTATTATGGAAGTGCATATGCACTGTTTCCAGTTAAGGCAATAATTAATAAGGCTGTACAGTCTTGCTCTTTTAAAATATGAAAGTCTTTTTTGAGGACATGTGTTTTCATTTGTTTGAGTAAATACTTAGCAATTCTACTCCTAGAGTACACATATATTTAAAAATATTACAGTTATCCAGAGTAGTACCATTTCCACTCCAACCAGCAATGTATAAGAGTTCTATTTCCTTCATACCAAGTTTTTTCTTTTTCTTTTTTAAAGAGTCTATTACCAGCATTGTCCTGCATACTGGGAATACAAAACAGTATGGACGTATACTCCCAAAGTGCTCATGGAAGGCTTTTACAACTGACATCTAACTTAAACCTTAATGGATTGTTGAGCAAAAAGGCAGGAAAGAATAGAAATGGTCTAGAAAGAAGAACATATGCAAGAGTAAAAAAATGCACACAGATCATTTTTATAATACTAATAGAAAATAAAGCTAGATCAAGTTTTGTGATGGCAAAAATATGCTTCAAAAGGAAAAAATGAGAAAGCCAACCTAGGAAGATTACGTTTTAAAAAGTCTTACAGGGCCGGTCGAGTGGCGCGTTGGTTAAGAGTTGGCTTGGGGGCCGGCCGAGTGGCTCAGTTGGTTAAGAGCTCGCTCAAGAGTTTGAGCTCTGAGCAACAGCGGTTCGAGTCTAGCCCCAGCTGAGCAGCCGCTGAGCTGCCAACAGGTAGCAGGATGGCTCAGCTAAATAAAAAACAAAACAAAACAAAACAAAAAAAACAGTTGGCTTGGGACGCCAGCTCTGAGCAGGTTCGGATCCCACATGAGGGCCAGTGACGTTGCGCCCTCTACAGCTAAGATGGTGAACAACAGCTCGACCTGGAGCTGGGCTGCCATGTCTGTTCCCCTTCCCTCGATTCCCCAACACTGTTCCCCTCCCCCAATTCCCCAATAAAATCTTTAAAAATAAATAAAAAGTCTTACAGATATTTGTCTTTAATTAAGTCTCTATTAGATGCTCTCATGGTGTCATATGCCTTCATTGCATTTGTCATTCTTAATTGTTTAAAGTCTTATTATCCCCCACTAGNACTCACAGCAGTCCAGCTCCAGGTTGAGCTGTTGTTCATCATCTTAGCTGTAGAGGGCGAGCATCACTGACCCTCAATGTGGGATCCGAACCGCAGTCCTGCTGCTCAGAGCTGGCGCTCCCAAGCGAGCTCTTAACCAGCTGAGCCACTCAGCCAGCCCTGTCTTTCCTTATTCAATGTTCCTTAACTAGTGAGTTAAAACTTGAGACAGAACTAAGAGTTGTCTGTACTTGGAAGAAGTACTCACGGAACTAAAATCTCCCTCCTTTAAAATTCTTCCAAGTTACCCTGCCAGCCAGCCAGCCAGCCATCTCCCAATTGCTGATGGTAATCACTGACACATAAATTACTTCTGTAAGCATCTTCATCAATTCTTTCCGTCTATAAGATTAAAATGACACTTAACCACTGAGCTGTACACCTGAAACTAACATAAAATAATACTGAATGTCAACTATAATTTAAATACATATATCTATAGATAGATAGATAGATAGATAGATAGAGATACATGGTAGTGGGATGTAAAGTACAGCATAGGGAATTATAGTCAATGGCATTGTAACAGTGTCTGATGGGTAGTAGACTTGTGGTTATCACTTTGTGAGGGTTATAAATGTCTAATCATTATGTTGTTTTATATACCTGAAACTAAAAAAGAAAAAAGATCAGTGGATAAATAAATGAAAAAGATTAAAGTGACATCTTAATTGAGAGATTCACTAATAAGAGGTTCACCAATAATTCCAATGTGTGTGTGTGAGTGTGTGTGTGGGGGGGTTTCCACACCACCAAGGTACTGGGTATTCTACAATTCAACTCAATTCTGACACTATCTACTTGGCAAAAGCAGCAGGTCTCTCAGGTTCAGGGCTCAGTCCCGCAAGACTAACACCCTCCCACACACCGATTTCAGACTCCAAGTGTAAGTCCAAGTTGTCACCTGTGCTTCTAATCAACTGGGCTCTGTATTGTAGATTCCAACGACCCTCTCCTTTGGGTTCAATTAATTTGCTAGAGTGGCTCACAGAACTCAGAGAAACATTTTACTTACTAGATCACCAGTTTATTATAAAAGCATAAAACTCAGGAACAACCAGGAGGAAGAGAAGCATAGGGCAAGGTATGTGGGAAGGAGCATGGAGTTTCCATGCCCTCTCAGAGCATGCCTCTCTCTCCGAATCTCCCCATGTTCACCAACCTGGGAGCTCTCCAAACTCCATCCTTTTGTGTTTTTATGGAACCTCCATTACACAGGCATGATTGATCAAATTATTGGCTGCTGGTAGTTCCAACTTCCAGTCCCACTCCCCTTGCAGGTCAGGGGATGCAACTTACAGTTCCAACCCTCTGATCAGGTGGTTGGCTCCATGGCAACCAGCCCCATCCTTAGATTACCTAGGGGCTTTCCAAGTCACCTCATTAACATGACAAAAGACACCTTCCCCATTCTCGCATCATTTAGGAAACTAAGTTTTAGGAGCTCTGTACCAGAAACGGATTGAAGACCAAACAATATCTATTACTATAAATCACAATATCACAACTACACATGTGATTTTACTGACATCACAGTAAAATCCAAGGTTTAACAAGGTATTACACAATAGAAATTTCCTGTACTATCGCTATCATCACCAAAACATAAAATGTAGTTATTAAGGATAAAGTACCCACATTAATATAAACTGAACAGTTTCCAATACGGTATAGGATATTCTAGGTAGAAAAAAATGTTCTTACACTAAAACATCTTCTGTTAGTCTGTCTTTTAATAATTGTAACAACAAATTATTATTATCATTAGAGGGGGAAGTGAGCACCTCATCACCATAACAGTATCTTACCAATTTAGGCAAGATCAAGTAACAAGTCTCCTTGAGTGTTTTTATTACAGGTGTTAAAGTATTCTTCAAAATGGCTCTGGCCTATTTAATTGTTAAATGAACAGTCCTGAACAAAATTTAACTGAAGTTTGCTTTATACTGGGATTACTAAAATCTGTACCTATGCCTCTCACATAAAGCAGATAAGCTGCATTAGATTATTATTTATGAAAGAAGTATTCCCGGCATTTTTTCTAACAGTTAACACATTTCAGAAAAGAATCCCTACTTCCTTGGAGAATTCATGTAAGAACACCAGAGGTATTAAAATAGCTTAAATCATTAAGCTGGACCATTATCCAAATAGAGCCTAAATTCAAAGTCATTTATATTTCTTTCTGGCATATATTACATGGGATTTGGAGGAGAAGGGATAATAAATAGGTATACCTTCCTTATGATAATTGGTTTAAATTTTAAGTTTGAATTATGTAAATTACCGGTTGACAAAATTGGAAGTTTGAAGAAAGGCATTCCCAGATTTAAATTCTTCTCCAAGTAATAATGAATAACAGTTCTGTATTTGTTCACAAAGAAATCAACTGTTATATATTCAAGTAGCATGGGTTCTATACTAATACACAGCAGGAAAAAACAAAAAAAAAGAAAAAACATTGATTCTGATCAAAAGCACTCTGACCAATAAACAGAAATGCATTAGAGAGCATTCAAGTTTGTTTTACTTAAGAACTGCTTTCTCATTAAAAGCAAAGCTTAAGCTGGGATCACATTTCCAATATCCTTAATCACCTGCTAACACACAATGCCAAATTTTCACACACCAATAGATACTAAGTTCCTACATAAAGTTCCATGATTTTTTTCTTTACCTTTCTTTGAATAAAACTTTATATCCCCTGAAAACAGTTTCTGAAATGATCCTACCACTATCATACCTCATCCATTCTTCCTGAAGACCAAGGCAGCTACTAAACGAATAAAAGAAATATAGATTTGGGAAAAAATAAAAGTGGTAGCCATGGAAGACCAGAAGAAGAAAACAACATTTAAAACAATATAAGAGAAGTGCAAGTTATTCAAGATCCCATAACTACCCAAACAAAGTCACATACAACCCAGGCTCAGCAATCCTCTACAAAAATATCAATACGTTAAACAGTCCATTCCCAGGGTTTTCCTAATTTCCTTCAGTTCATATCCCCTTCCAACATTCCTTCTAAACTCCTTTTCTTCTTTCCTTCCTTCCTCTTCTCCTTTTTCCTTTCCTTTCCCCTTTCCTTTCTTTCAAGAACTAACCACAACCACTCTTTGC
>NW_017731774.1:1149894-1156955 GCF_001890085.2 Hipposideros armiger | reverse complement strand
TAAGAACTAAGCGTTTACTACCGTTTAGACCATATATTAAAGTTATCCTGCAACATTAAGTTCCACAGAAAGAAAGAAAATGGTCACAGATATGGTCAATTTAATCAGGATATCAGTCAAAATTCTTTAGAAATTCATGTATCTAAAAATAGCATAAACGTGACCAACATAAAGGCATTCACCAACTTATATACAGGTTATATTCCAATGTTTGGATGTCTTTCATTTAAAACTATGAAAGCATTTTTCCAAAGAAATAAAATTCCAAATAGTGGTTCGTTTTCCTGACAAGTCTACAAATGCCAGTTTACCTACACTTACCTAAAATATAAGAGCCTCTTCTAACTCTTACCCTCACCTAACACACTACATTTTCCCCCCAATTCTACAGTGTTGCCATTTTCTATCAATTTTTAAATTATGCATGGTCAGAAGTAGGTAAACTTAGGGCACAGAAACCTTCTCAGAAAAGAGTGACTTAAAAACAAAAAATATCCACCAGAATCAGGTAAATCAAATAGTGAAGATGGAATAACCATTTACATTTTTCCCCCTTTCAATAGTTAATTTGGTCCATGCATTATATTTGTGGTTCCTATAATACTTGAAAATGTTTCCCTTTTTTCCTATTTATTGTAGGGACTCATAGAAGCCACTTTTGAAACCATAGATAAAACTAGATTAAACATTACATCTGGATAAAACATGGCAAAGAATGAGCATGAATAAGACTCAGGGTAAGCAACAGGCTGACCAATAAAAGGCTTCTAACAATTCGAAAGAATTTAGGAGTTTCAAATAAATTCAGTCTAATAAAACCATCATAAATACCCTCTAGCAACTTCTGAGTTTTTCCTCAGACATCAAATTCAGCAAAGTCAAGTTATTTAACAGACATGGGCTAATGTACTGACTTATAATGTACTCAGGCAAGTTACTAATCAAAACCCAGAATGACTGAATCTGATTCTAATCTGCAGTCCAATTTAGGATCATATAGAAAGAGTATTTTTACTCATTATGTTCAAGTATTATAGAAAACAAATGCTATCCAGAAATAAGAGATCCTCTTTATCATGGAGTTGGGGAACAAAGATAACATTCTTCATATTACAATGAACAGTGCACGATCAGTGTCTACAAGCAAGATTTAAAAGCAGTAATGGAAAGATATAAAGATACGATAAAGTAAAATACTAACTATAGAATATAGGTGTTGAGTATGAGTGCTCACTATAAAATTCTTTCTTTTCTGTATGTTTGAAAATTTTCATAATATAACAATTTAGCAATATGTAGATCTGTTGAATTGTGGAGTACTTTAAAATTCAGGTTAACTGCAGTATTGTCTCTAAGAGTATTAAAATTTCAAAGTACACAAAATGAGAGGGAAAAAATGATTAGATCACTCAAAAATATTAATCTTTCCACTATATCAGAGAGCACATATGCACTGAAGAATACCAAGATACTACAGTGAAGAGAATTTTTAACATTTTCTCATATTCCAAAGCACTCAAAACTTACTGAGCATAAAAATCAGAGATAGATTAAGTACAGACAAGCTAGTAAATTTCCCCACATTCATAACACCTGGGTCAGAGCGTAAACTGTAAATCCTTATCCTGAGTTTCTAATGCTTGGTCTACAACCAATGTTATCTTTATATAAAATACATATGGCAGTAAGGGGTGTGCAGTCTTACCCAAGTTAGCCCTCAAGATATAAAAACCCTACAGGGAAAGAAAAAGTTTCAAAGACTTTGCTGACAGATTCTAACTACCCCAGGACCTATTATATGCCTCATGAAACCTATGATTACTACCTACAGGAGCCACAACACTTATTCCAAACGGGAACAGGTCCAATCCCATCATCCAGTTCAGAATCTCAAGGCACTCCCTGTACCTCCTCCCTAAGTGTTCTTGTAACTTAGAATGATCTCAAGAGATCAAGGTTAGAAAAATCTTAAATTACAACGAAATCAGTGACAGTATACCTGTTCTGAAGTGCAGCTGGACTGCTGTTGCTAATGATTCCACAGTCAAAGTGACTTTTTAAGGTTTAGGGATGTTTGTGTTCTAAAATTGGTTTTATTACCCATTTTGTCTTCTTCAGAACTGAGGTCACTAACCTCTTTCTGTCATCTGCAAAGTGAAGAAAAACATGGAGACCTCAAAGCACAGGAAGTAGTCCCCATCTTACAAACAGCTTATGTTCCAAAGGTTTATCACTCCTTTGAAAACATGTTTTTTACTAATCAACCTATTTATACCAAGTTTCTATGAAAAATAGCATTGCAAGTTTCAACTCTAAACTGCAGCTTTCTGCCCTGCAAAAGGGCAACTGCTGCCCTTTCTTTTAGAGCTAACTGCAGCCCAAACTCAAGGCTCAGAGTTCTCTCTCTGCAGCTCTAGGGAGAACCCACTCCAACCTGCACAGGTAGGGGAAAGGGCAGCTCTCCTCACAAAGGGAGGTTTTACATTGCTTCTGTGTGGAAAAGCTACCATAATTTACCAAGATAATGGTTATGGAAAAAGTATTTGGTTAATATAATGTAAAAGTATTAGCAGTTACAACAAAAATAGGTAGAAACTACATTTTGCCCCAGATAAAAATAAGATAAAATTAGGTGCTGTTAAACAAGTTGATCAACCAAATGTTTGGCAAGTACAAAGAACATATTCTCAAACTGCTTCCTCATATCTGATCAACTCAACTGATAAAGGAGGAAATTACTGAAGTGAAGTGGTAAGAAAATCATTACCAAAAAACGTTGCTAAGTTCTAAAAAAAATGCACTGTACTTTAAAATTGATAAATATAAAATATTCAACATCATATACCTCTTATAACTGGCAAGATTTATTTTTAAAAAACTGACAATTTAAAAAACAAGTATAACTGTGACAATGTGTCACCTTCAGCAGTTAACTAGAGGTGTGCACAACTTAACTACTGTAAAATTTATAGAAATAAAAAACAGAAAAAGTAAACTTTTCACCATAAATACTTCAGAAATGAAGCTTGTAACAGAGACGTGAAAAAAGGGATCAGGGAAGGCCAGAATAAAATGGTTTGTGGATACAGAACCTGAGAGGAACATTTAAATATTATTAAAGGTACATGTCACTGCTACACATTAAAACAGTAATCTGGGAGACTCCAAAGCTACTACAACACTAGGGAATTAGATTGTAGATCAAAAAGTATTGATACTATTGGTAGTTGTGAAGGAAAAGTGCTTTAAAAGTCCAAAGTAATAATGAATGACAGGCACTCTACACCCAACACCCCTCTCCTCTTTTAAAAATGGATTATAAAAATGAGGAGCCTAACTACTTGAAATATTTAAAAGATATGAAAAGAAAAACAAAAGTGAGCAAACAAGGATTTTTTTTGTGTGTGTGTGTGTGTGTCTAAAACCTAATTCCCTCATTAAAAGTCACCTGAATTATACAAGACTTAGGTTTATCTGTGTTCTCAATAAGAGACAGGGACAATTCCTAAATTATAAAAGGCTATTTACTATTAATCAGAGTCACCTAACATTATGAACATAAACATTTAATAATATAATAAAATGTAAATATTAAAACTATCAGTAAAGCAGAACACCTAAATTAAGTAGATCTTTCAGACTGAAGAGGTATATATACCTTTAGATTAATGTATGTGATTTAGAATTGAAGTGTTATACATTTAGCTACAAGGTAATGTTTCTGAAAAGTGTTTTTATACATAGAAAAATAAAAATGAAACAAATTTTCAAGTGGATAAAAAAAGGTTATTATGCTCTCCAAGTATATTCTTGAAACCAGAGGAAGAAATCAACTTTTAATTCTTTGCCATACTTAAAAATAAAAAAGGAGTATTATCTGTGAAGCAACCCAATAAGACTTTACATGTTTACAACACTGAACTTTAGTAGTAATCTTTGGCTAACTTAATACAGATTTCTATATCTTCCTTCAAAATAAGAAAAAAATGACAAAATCATCTTATTAATCAGCTGTGAATTGTTCTGCAATCCTTAATTTCAACTTCAATATTACTGCTAAACAGTATTCAGCCTTCTGTTTGTAAAAATGATACTCTGAAAATATTATTCACTATTTTTGTTACCCGAAATGTTTGGTCAGCCATGCACTTCTCTTGTAATCTGAAAAGACAGAACTTTCTCTTTTCACATTGTTCAGTAAAACACTAGCAGTTTTCATTTTCTAGTTCCAATTTCATTTTTAGCTAATTTGGAGTATCAAAGCTAAGACTAAGCATACTGTGTCTAGTTGACAAGGCTTCACAGTACTTTATTTTCTTCTGTGATTCCAAGTAACATAAAAGTCTTAATAAACTGTTAGAAAAAATCAAAACTTCTAAAATGGAATTAAAATGTTTCAGGGAAGAATGTCACAGTAATTAACTGTTTTCCTAAATTTAGTATTCCCCATGAGTGGGCCCCTCTGGTATTCAATAGATGAAGAACTACAGATTTTTCTATCCATAACAGGACTCCAATCCAGTATTTTAATATATGGGGTAACTCACTCCACAAAATATTATCTATGTACTTAGTTAACTCTCAAGATTTTCTCTCTGTATTTCAAATGATAAATAAATATCCTAAAGTTTAGTTAGGTCTAGAAAGTCAGATTAACTCAAGGCTGGTAGATCAACAAAATGAATTAAGTTAGTTTAAAAGCCATACGCTCAGGTTAAGAAAAATAAAAATAAAACTCAGGTTGGGCAAGTTGGAAAAAAAATTAAAGCAAGCTTCCTATCTATTTAGATAGTCACAGACCAGTATAGTGTCTATATTGCTTGTCCCTTTAATGGGATAATTTCCTAAAACACTCAGGTGAGTGCCTGATACCATGTGCAACTCTGGTATTATAGTCTAGGGCTCCGCATCACTGTGGTACTGTTTGTTCTCTTATCCACAAACCTTCCTGCAGAGACCAATAAAGGAACTAATGCAATGCTTTCGGATATTGTGCATAACATACTGAGGGTGACAGTTTGGCTAAGAGAGTAATGATCTTGCTCTAAAAGGCAACCCAACATAATTGTGGAACAGTGAGTGCACTTAAGGGCCTTGAAAAAAAGCCACTCTTGAAAACATCTAATGTTAAATAAATAAGAGTCCCAGCTTTCACATTCAGGGATATTATTTCCTTTCCTAAACACCTCGCTTACTCTTTTTCCATTCTTGTATAATGAGAGCAAGAAGACAAACAGTAGAAGCGTGAAACTGTGAGGCTGAGCAGACTGGGCTCCGGCACATCTGGACTCACCGCAACAGGGCAACCCCTGGCCGATCCCACCCAACCGGCAAACACGCGCCCGCAAAAATGAAAGAACGCGAAAGCCGCGGGCGGGGAGGCGGGCAGTCCGCCACGAGTCCGCCGAGCAGCGACCTGCCGGCTCCCGGCGTGGCCCGTCCCGACTCTGCGACCCGAGCCGGCTGCGAGGGGCTTCGTCCACCCTCCTGCGAGTCCTCACATATACCCCACCGGGGGTCAAGATCCCACTCAGGGACCCCGACGCCCCGCCTTGGACTACTCGGGGGAAACTTCGCCCACGAACAAGGGGCGCGCCCGGAGCTCCGGGACCCGCTCCCGACTCAGCCCGGGCGCGAGCGGGGCTCAGCGGCAGCGCGGGGCCAAGTCCGAGGACAGCCACCGGGACCAGAGGCGCGCGGGTCCGGGGTCCCCGAGGGCCGGCCGAGGCGGGGGAGGGGCGGCGGGGCACTTAC
Organism: Hipposideros armiger; assembly: GCF_001890085.2. Taxonomy (NCBI): domain Eukaryota; kingdom Metazoa; phylum Chordata; class Mammalia; order Chiroptera; family Hipposideridae; genus Hipposideros; species Hipposideros armiger. Next base: position 1,151,201 of record NW_017731774.1, on the reverse strand, counting down.
CACGGGTCGAACTCGTGAATGATGCTTTCGAAGCGAATGACGGCGAAGAGGCGCGAGCTGAAGCCGGCCAGCCAGGCCAGGAAAAGGATGGTGAAGGAGAGCAGCGACTGCCAGCCTGCCGGCTGCGACAGACCCCCGGACAGCCCCGCAGGGGCCGGTTTCGGCGGCGCCACGCCGCTCGCCGCCTTGTGCGCGCACTGGGCCCCGGGCCCGTGGTGGCCGTGCCGGCTGTTCCCCAGGGCCATGAGGCCGCTCCACGGGGACGAGTTGAGGGACGACTTGTGCTTGCTCTCCGGGGCCGAGGGCTCCGCCATGTTGTGCCCCGGCGGCGGGTCTCGCTCGCCGCCGCCGCCGCCGCCGCCGCCTGGTGCGAGGGGTGCTGGGCGGGGACCCGGAGGAGGAGGAGGAGGTGGAGGAGGAGGAGGAGGAGGAGGAGGAAGAAGAAAAAGGAGGAGGGAAGAGCCCCGCGCGCTCCCGCCCTCAGCGCCGCGAGGCCGTGGAACAGGGGGTGGAGGCGGCGGCGGCGGGGAGTCTACGCCTCAGCAGCGGCCGCGACCGCCACTGTCTCAACTCGGATGGCCCTAGCGCCCCACTAGCCATCCGTATCCTCAGTTCAGCTGCAGCAGCGGCGAAAGCCGACGGGACGAGGGCGCCAGAGAAGAAGCAGGATCAGACGGAGGCGGCACCTCGGTGGGAGCAGCAATGACATTCCCCCTCGCACTCGCCGCCCGCCCCGCGGTGAGGAGCAGGAGGAGGAGCCCCCCTGGAGTCCGGGCGGAGCTGAGAAAGCCTCTGGCTCCGCCCCCGACCCAACAGGAACTGGCCTTTCCACCTGTCACAATGCGACAGGTCCGTTAGGGGGCGGGGCCAGAATGGCGGAGCCCGCCAATAGGGGTACGAGCTAGGGCGGAGCTTGACCCAACCGTTCTCCCCCCTCCTCCTCCGGGCCTCGCGCCCATTCGCCCAGAGCGGCAGTGCTTGCGCGGGTACAGTTTCATTGTCAGTTGAAAGACGCGGTTTCGCGCGCCTGTGTTGTCGGCGAGGAAGAGTGCTAGGCGGCTCTGCTCGAGCTGAAACGGGCCGAGGGGCCAGGTGGTGGACTACAGCGGAGCGGCCTCTGTAAGAACCGGTGTAAGGAAGGCGCAGAGTATCGCGCCAGCAGCCGACTGACCGGGCGCTTGCGAGCTTGCCGCGGTCGTGACTTTTCACCCGCTCTGCGCGGAGCGCCCACCACGTGACTGGATGCGCAGGCGCGCTACGCTAGTCCTCCGCGCGTGGGTCTGGCTGGCAGGGTTCGGCCTCTCCCG